>NC_066888.1:18309891-18617391 GCF_022985175.1 Labeo rohita | reverse complement strand
AATACTGTGTTTTTAGTTAAACTACCCACTGTTCTTCAGAAAAATCCTTCAGGTCTCAAATTCTTTGGTTTTCCAGCATATTTGTGTATTTGAACCCTTTCCAACAATGACTGTATGATTTTGAGATCAATCTTTTCACACTGAGGACAACTGAGGGACTCATATGCAACTATTACAGAAGGCTCAAATGCTCATTGATGCTCCAGAAGGAAAAACATGCATTAAGAGCCAGGGTTTGAAAACAGAATGGAGATGTGCATTTTTCTAATTTTGCCTAAATATATTTTTAATTTAGTACTGCCCTTCAGAGGCTACAGAAGATACCAACATGTTTCCCAGAGGACCAAATAAGTTAAATTTACCCTGATCTTCAAATTCAAAAGTTTTCACCCCCCGGCTCCTAATGCATGCAGTGTTTGAACTTTCTGTAATAGTTGCATATGAGTTCCTCAGTTGTACTCGGTGTGAAAAGATGGATCTCAAAACCATGCACTCATTGTTTGCAAGAGTTCAGATATGCAAAAATGCTGGAAAACCAAAGAATTTGTGGAACCTAAATAGGGATGGGACAATTCATCAATTCGTGGATCGATTCTGAGATCTTCCGAATGCATCGCCATTCTCTTTGGAATCGATTCTGAGCTTTACAGCAGATGGCACTCTAATCTAGTTTTTATCCACACACTCAAATGCTCATGAAGAAGAGTGCTGAAGAGAACTTGTGCGTTCAGCTGAGTCATGTAATTTCACCTCTTCTCAGAATGTGTTTATGACACGAGATTATTGTAAACACAGCCCACTGTGAACACCCTTGTAATTCGCTTTAACCTTTTCAAATTGTATAAATGATTATTTTAGGTTCAAGTGCGTGTAAGGATTTGGAAACAAACAGAGTACAGCTGTTTCTAAAACAAGCAGTGCCATCTGCTGTTCAAAGCTAAGCTCAGAATCGATTTGAGAAAGAATTGCAATGTGTTCGGAAAATCTCAAATCAATGCTGAATCATTTCCCAATTCGTGTTGCAACGATTTATCGTCCCATCCCTAGACCTGAAGGATTTTTCTGAAGAACAACAGGCAGTTTAATTGTTCAGGACAAACAATGGACTCATGAACAACTATCACTAAACAAAAAAAAAACAGCTGTGGATCATTCAGGTAACAACACAGTATTAAGAATCAAGGGGATATAAACTTTTGAACATTTTCACATTTGTATTATCAAATCTTATGTGAAATATCTTATTCAGGTCAGTAATAAATATAAAATAACATGCATTTTGTATGATCCCTCTTATTTTGGTTAAATAACCTTTTTAATGATATTGAAAGGGGTGCAAACTTTAGACAATTGTATTTTCTCAACTGTATATTGGTACCATATTGGTTGTTGGCTAATATGATATATATAATAAAGCATGATTAAAGGGATTGCTCGCCCAAAAATGAAAATTACAACATGATTTACTCGCCCTCAAGCCATCCTAGGTGTACATGGCTTTCTTCTTTCAGACGTATGTGGTTGGAGTTATATTAAAAATGTCCAAGCTTTATAATGGTAGTGAATGGGTGTTGAGATTTTGAAGTCCAAAAAAGTGCATCCACCCATCATAAAAAGTACTCCACAGGCGCCATGAGGTGAATAAAAGCCTTCTGAAGCAAATCAATGCATTTTTGTAAGAAAAATATCCATATTTACAACTTTATAAACCGTAATCTCTAGCTTCCGCTAACTGTGGACTTGCGAACATGTGAGTGGTGTTCCAGCGGAGGACATATGACGTTTCTTAATGTAACTCTGAAAGTCATATACACCTATTACGGCTTGAGGGTAAGTAAATAATGAGGTAGTTTTCACTTTTGGGTCAACTACGAATGTCTGTTTTTATACTGTAAACTATGATGTGATGCTCACTTATTTTTTTTTAATTGAATGATTTTAAGTGTTTCGATTTGCATTTTATACTGTAGACAAATATTTATTGGTTATCAGTTGTAACATGAGCATTTTTGGCTTATCAGCATTTAACAGAATTTCTAAATATGTAGCTATTAATATAAGAGATTAAGCTGTTTGTGTTTTTTTTTTTATTAGGCTTGTTTGAATTGCTTTGGGTTCATGTGTATGAAATGTAACTGCATTCCTTGCGTCAAATTCTAGTTTTTCATTTGTTGCTGACAGCAATCTATCAAACAGGCATCCCGAGCTCAAATCCTAGACAAAGCCACAGAGTACATCCAGTACATGCGACGAAAAAACCACACACACCAGCAGGACATCGACGATCTGAAGAGGCAGAACGCTCTGCTGGAGCAACAAGGTGGGTTACTCTGCGTTACTCCTCATACTCTTGCATCACTATGATTTCCGGCAAAAAATGAAGAGCGTGTCATCTTCTCTTTTTTTTAATTTCCAGTACGGGCACTGGAGAAAGTCAAGGGGACCACGCAGCTGCAGGCCAACTACTCCTCTTCAGACAGCAGCCTGTACACCAACCCCAAGGGCAGCGCTGTATCGGCCTTCGACGGCGGTTCCGACTCGAGCTCGGAGTCTGAGCCGGAGGAACAGCGTACCCGGAAGAAGCACCGCCCGGAGGACAGCTAAACGGCGGATCCTCGGCCCGCTCCACAAAGTTCTCCTCTGAGGGGAGGGAGAGTCACAGCAATGGCCTGTTTCTTGTTGTATTTTGTGTACCTCAATCGCCCCAGACCACCTTGATCAATCTCTTTCAGTGAATGTCAACCCTCGATTCCACGCGTGAAGAAACCTCCGCCAGGTTTACAAGAGTGAGGGACGCCTGTTACGGGAAGAACACTCATGGCTTGTTTTTACTCTCCCTCCCTCTCCGACTCGGTTCGTCCATCTTGCGTCCTGGCACACGCAACAACAAACGATGATTTTAAACCCAAAATGAGGCAGCTTTGCAACTTAAGGACTTGATGCTTTTTTTTGTACCCTTGTCTGCAATCCCTCCAGATGGAAATCCAAAGGGGTGAATGAGGCGTACAGCTCCTAGCACTGCTAAAATATACTTTTTTTTTTTTTTTTTTTTTTTTTTTGTTGAATATCTTAAAGCCTGCTTAGAACTTACCCTTAGCTGAATTGTCCCGAGTGGTTTGCCTTTCTAAATATTTGTTACTTTTCCATAAAGGAATGTTTTTGAAGCATCTATCAGTGTACCCCTTGTTAGACCTATGGGATGAGTGACACGTTTTGACATGTTATCGATAAAATCCCTTATTTAAAAAATACAAAATACAAAAAAAATGCTTTATGGGAAGGCTGCTGAGCTTGTGTTGTATTTGTTGTTTTAGCCTGATGTAGTAAAGTTTACAGGTTGGGGGAAAAAAAAGAGATTGTTTCTTTTAAAACAAGGGGGTTAAAAAAAAGTGATAAAGCATATATTTTGCATCTGTCATCTGAGCCTCCCAAACATGTATTTTATGTATTTCACTCCATATTGGGAATATAAACGTTCCAAATGATGTCCGCCCCCCCACAAAGCTAGTCGATATTGAAAGAGTAGATTCATGTCGTGACTTTTAAAGGTTAATGTTCTAAATGTTCATCGGAAATTTGACCGCTGCACACCGCAAAAGTTGCATTTTGAGTGTCTAGGAGATGTGAGTGTGTGTATGTGCGCGTGTATCTTTTACCATATTTTCCACTTAGTACGTTAGTAAACTGAGTAGGTCTTTCTTTGTCTGATTCCATTCCATGGAAATTACAGGTATGTTGTACATACTGCCAACAGTTGTCTTGCAAGTTGAGGCCTACCTTTACAATGAGAATATAAATAAAACTATTTTATCCTTTACATATGCTGTGTGGTTCCTTTGGTTCTCAATCTTTTTCATCCCAATTGTCCACAACAAAATTTTAAGTCTATGTCACTTTTATGCATGTTTGTGATTTACAAGGATTTAAACATTTATTTTATTTGCAATTTCTACCAGATTAAATACTTTAGAGTTAGGGGGTGTGCACTAACATCACGATTTGGTCAGTTACCTAGATGCAAACAGCAAGGATTGCATGGTTAATGTACTACTGAATACGTTGTTCCATTAATTTATGTGGCCTCAGCCACAGAAAAAAACATGTGGAAGTTGCTAAATCATATAGAGAATGCCTTAGTAAGCAGGAAAGGGCACAATATTTTGACAAACTAAAGTTAATAGGTGGTAAAGATATGTACGAGCAGTATTAATCAAGATATTAGCCTAATATTTCACCTACCTGACTGGAAATAAGAACAAACACGAATGCTGTCAAGATGCCCTGGAAATCCTGGTTCAGTTTGGCCAATTTTAACAAAATTTGCGAGTTTCGTTCAATTCAGTGGCATTGTTTGCATTCAGTGCCACCAATATGGCCGACTGATGACGCGTCGTGAAAACACTATGGGGAAATAACTTGAATAACAAGGTGCAGTAAACGGTAAGATTGTTTGCACTACAAACCAGTGTGTTCATATTAAGTATAATACGTTAAAATAATATGGTTAGACACACCAATTTGCAATATCAAGCACCAAAATGAGTTTTATACAGTTAAAAATAGCTAGAAGTGGATGAGACCAGAAGCTAGACACCTAAAATTTACAAATGGCCGCGTCCGCTCTTACGGGAAAATTTTGGTGGATAATGCAATCAGGGTTGCCAGGTTTTCACAACAAGACCCGCCCAATTGCTACTCAAAATCTCACGCCAAATTGGCAATCCTGCTTACGATTTTAAACAAAATTGCAGCTTTGTAAATTTTAATACTAAATTCTTAAGATAAATACCGCTTTGGCGCACGTAATGTGGCGTAAATCGTAAAATAAAGCGCTTCTGTTAACACCAGAGCCATTGAAAAAACAGTGCTGCGACAAGCTTTAATCTCGCCGGCCATTTTTGGTAAACATTATGACATATTATGCATTGAATTTTACGTTGATGACATGTAAATGACATTTACAGTATAATTTTATTCTAGAGAGTGATGGAGAGACAACCCTTACGAAAATTAAATATGGTTTTACTTCAAATAAAACCAAAAAACCATGGTTACTATAGTTAAACCATGGTAACCACAAATTAACCATGGTCTTGCTACACTAACCATTGGTTTAACCATGGTATTTGTAGAAAAACTATGGTTATACAAATGGTAATCAATGCACCAAAAACATGGTTACTGCACTTTTACAATAATAAAACCATAGTTAATTTTCCTATGGGCTAATATGGTTTTCTTGTATTTAACCCGAAGGTATTGCTTGCTTATTTTTCAGTTAAATAAATGTTCAGTGTTTTAGTTAAATAATACTCATTTAATATTTTAAGGAGGTCATTTAGTACTAAATGTCCAATAATTATAGACATTTAATAACACTTAATCCCAAGGTCTAAAAATGATAATTTTAAAATTATATATCCAGACGGTGGGAACCCTGGCTCTTCAAATAAAAAAGTAGTTTTTGAGGGGATGAATAATAATGATAAAAAATGTTATTTTAATGCTTTTGTCTGTCTTTAAGTCAATTTAAGTCATCACAAAGACTCATTTTTCCTGGCTCCCTGAAAAAAAAAAAAAAAAACTGGTTGCAGTTTTGTACTGTACTAATATTTTATGAAACTGGTCTTTCAGTCATTAGTCAGAACTGGAGTTGTTTTTACTTGATCATTTACTCACAGTCACGTTGTACCAACCTGTATGACTTCAATAGCTTTTTAAAAATGCTAAGCTTAGATGCTAAATGCAAAAAATCTATATTACATGCATGCTTTGATCCACGTCTTCTAAACCATATGTTTGAAGCTTTGTGTGAATAACAAGTAAAAATTAACTGAACTAGTTTCCCTCCATTGTAGTTCTCAAATTTCATTCATACTTATGCATATTCATACACACACATCAGATGCCCTGACCCTGTTTGAATCAACTTGCATGAGGACAAATCTTATGGATTACTTCGATACTTCTTTTTTGTCATGCGACAGCCTTAGTCTCCATTTACTTTCATTTATGAGAAAAAAATGCAGTGTCAAGATTCTTCTAAACTTCTCCTTTTGTTTCACAAAGAAGTAAACTCATACAGGTTTGGAAAGACATGAGAGTGAGTAAATAATGACAAAACTTTCATTTTTGGATGAACTGTTTCTTTAATGTACTATGATGAAATGCCATTCTGTTTTGATACTTAATACCAGCATATTAAGATTAAAAGCATGATGATTGAATTGTTAAATACAGTTTAAAAGCTCATTGAACAGCACAGATGATATTTTTCAACTGCAGCCAAAGATTACAAAATGTAAACACTGTACTGAGTTTGTTGTACCCAAACTATATTTAAATATTTGGCAGTTCCCATATTCGTTTCAGTCATAATGGCCAAACAGCACTCCAAATTAGAGATGACAGAGATTAAAGTCAAATGATGGACTGCCCACAGTGAGTATAGATCATCCATAATACACCAACCAGGATAAAAACAAACTTCCATCCAAGTCTTTATTCCTCTCCAGAACTTACTGCCACGTGCACTCTGGGAAACATTTCCAAAGCCCAAAATAAGCTGGTATGTGCAATAAAATATCAATCAACGACTGGTGCATGAAAAACACCTCGTCTAGTCAGCCTCTACTGTTGTCCCTGGCTAAAACCCATAACCCCATGCTGAAGCCGTAGTAGATCAGACCTTCAGAGTGTTTCCCCATCTGTAGATGCTGCACAGACCAGGACGTTTGGCTACAGCATTTTTACTCTGCGTTAGGTCAAACTAGCTCAAACCCCCAAATATGTTTACAATAGAAAAAGAAGGAAAAGTCTATGACTGGTCCATCGCACTTGGTGTAGGTCCCGTCTGAACCGGAACAGATAGCTGGTGGAAATATTCAATCGCTTGGGCGACCTTCTCCGGGCAGATGTTGTAAACTGGATGAGTTGGTGCCTGGATGGAAGAAATACAAGGGCATTTAGTTATACGAGTACATAAATCTCAGTGTGGCTGAGCTCAGATCTAATTTTCAGTATCTCTCACCAGTCTGTTCTCGTCCCGACCGAGGATGAGCTCATTATGAAGGTCTTTGTTTCCGAAGTGCTGTGCTATTGAGAGTCCACTCAAACAGTAGCACGTGTGGTAGAAATCTCTAGACCTGTGGGGAATCAGTGATCAACTATTATGAAAGGTTGTTTTGGTCTGCATAGTTAGTAAAAGGACAAAAAGAATCCAAGATTTTAAAGTTCAGATCCAGATTTTATTTTTCGTTTGATCCCCAAAGTTGAACCAGACTGATGTAATGGCCTTCAAGAGGCCAATGGTTTTTCCATGACCTTTCCAGGTAGATGTTTGTGGTTTTGTTTGTTACTGGAAAAGGGTATTTACAAATCATTAAAAATCCTGTTTGTGATTCAGTCGAAAAGAATGATTCACACAAAAACTACATAAAGTTTTGCTCCACACAGACTCTAGATGAGCAATATCTAGCTGATGAAATGTTTTAGGGCAGAGCAGAACCACAAAATGCAAACTTATGATTTTTTTTAAATTCCATTACAGTCCTAGAGAGTCATTTCACATTTATAGGTTTACTCAATTATAAAACTTTTTTCCATGATTATAAATGCAGCTACAATATGAACCTTGAAGAGACCTTCAACCAAAAATGAAAATTGTGCATGTGCAAAGACTGACATGGAGGAGAAGAAATTGTTCAATAAAGTTGTTAGTTTTCTTTGCACACAAAAAGTATACTTGTAGCTTTGTAAAATTACGGTTGAACCACTGATGTCACATGGACTATTTTAACAATGTCCTTACTACGTTTCTGGGCATTGAACGTGTCAGTTGCATTGCTGTCTGTGCATGCAGGTCAAAAGGTTTAGTTTTTTTGTCTTACAGGTTTGGAATGACATGAGGGTGAGTAATTAATGACAGAATTTTACATTTTGGGTGAACTAACCCAAATCGTTAATGGATTAAATATAAAGTGAATCCGACATTTAATAAAAACACATTACTGGTGATATTATTGCAAGCTTATGGACTGCATTATATATGTGTCTATTTGTGTGTGTGTGTGTGTGCAGTAGAAGAGCTGTACTCACTTGCCCGGTTTGTCCAGAAGGCCTCCACCAGGATTCTGGCAGCAGAGGAGGATGTATTCCTGCAGGGCCTTTCTCTCAAACATCCAGCTACTCACACTCAGCGTTGAGTCTCCTTTACACACACAATAATATCTTCAAAGGTTAATCTATTAAATCTGACACTAGACCCTATGTGTTTGATATCCATGTTGGGTTTAAATGAAGAAAAAAAGTACAGTGGAAATGGAAACTATAACCTTAGGAACCTTGTAGTATTTTAATCAGTTGATTATTGCGAAATGTTTCATATATGGGCCATTCAACAGAACTGGTGCAAACTGCTGTTCCACAACCAAAAAGCACATTTGAAAAGCATTTAAGTACTCAAATCTTAGATGTTTACTAAGATCTATTATCGATTGAAACCCACAACATCTAAAATATCAGTAAGCTTAATATACACAAAATCATCATTTAGTGGGTACTTTCAATTGGGAGGTGGCTGTCCCGAACCCTTACATTTTCTACTGTTAAAAATGATATTAAAATAATTTTTGCATTTTATTCCATTCTTGTTTTTAAAAATATATTTTTGATTTTTTTTTTTTAAATATATTTATTTTATATTTTCTTTCTGTCCTACATGCTTGCATGTCACTACCAAAACAGTGTATGTTTTAGTCCATTGGCTGAGACTGATTTTAACTACAAATCTACATTTATGATCAGTAAATATTTATGTGTCACTTTCTCATCACTACATGGTGAGTAGGTAGGTACCATCATTTTGAGGTAAATGTATTCAAAAGTCTGAAAAATCTGTAACTTTAAAAGATGTCATTAACGAACACCATTTTTCTATAATTAAGCACATTTTTGGGAGTTATTCCATAACATTTCATTTTTATTTGTACAACTCTTCAGAACTGTGATAGCTAACTTTGTGCTGACTAGCATCTTTGAGCTAACTTTAAAAGTATCTAAAATTGTCACCACCGAAACAGTCACGACCAAAACATGTGGTGAAGTTTCGGTAGTGACAAAAGGGAACACACAATCCTTTATTTTTGTCTGAAATAAACAAAATTTTAGTCAGTTACGCAAATTTTGTATTTTAGTATATTTTAGTAGTGTTTTAGTATGTGAGTTAGTATGTAATGTGATGAGGTCGCTACCAAAACATTACTGTCACTACCGAAAATGCGCAGTCACGAACAAAACATGGGATGTTTTGTCAAAAATAAAGTATACTGAATTGTCAACTAAGATGTTATGATAGTGTTTGGTTCAGTGTATATTCAAACTAATGAATCCTTAAGTTTGAAATTAGTATGATCAACTTTTACAAAGAAAAACTGGATTAAAAACACAACAAATCTCATAAATCACACTTAAAATATTTTTAAAATTGTAACTGTTACTGATTTACCTCTGACAACTTTTAATAAAATAGAAAAAATATATATTTAGAAGGAAGCAAACTCTTAATAGGTCAATATAACCTACAGTGTTTCGGTAGTGACAAATTTGGGGTTAGGACAAATATTCCAAAACGTTCTGAAAACACAATATGAGAATTAACTGTGCAATTACTAGAAATGTGTACCTTGTATATTATACAACTTTCATACATACAAAATTTGTGGAACATTTTGACGTTTCCAACTCTGACTTTGAACCAATTCTGTAAAAAGGCCCATATAAGCAAAGTGTTAGTTGTTTTTCTAGGATGGCCGCTCACCTTCTTTAAAAAGAGCCCTGTGGAGTAACGGTAATAGTCCTGCTTGCCAGAAGGAGTAACACCCATCCACCAGCTTGTTACAGCGGCCCTGAAATCCACCTTCAAAACGCATTTGTTTGCTGGTTACCCAGCGCTAATGAAGGAAAAAGAGAGAAAAGCCTCCAATTTACAGGTTTACAAGTAACAGCATAGGAAGATCATTAGTGCTGCTGCCTTATCGTTAAGACAAATCTGCCTGTGCACTGGGACTGTTAATGTCAATGTCTGCCAAAGACCCTGGAGATCTGCTGATCTAAGCATCTACCACATTGCAGCACACTGATGTTAATATTCCCAAGCATGTTTAGTGTCCCTAAGGAACTAGTAATGAGACGCTTCTCCTCCAACGTTCAGCATACACGCAACTGACCTTTAACGCATCTCATAAACCTCAGTTTATTCAATCTAATGGACAGGAAGAGTCAGGTTAAATAAAAGGTGGAACTGTAGCAAAGGGAAAACAAGGCAGGACGAAGGACTTACTAACAAGGCTTTGAGATCCAGCATATGTTCTTTGCCCAGTATGACCATGGCAGCAGTACCGCAGAAGGTGTAGCCGCCATGTGCCTCAAGTCCTGGTACTCCACCTAAACCGCCCTCCCAGTTCTGGCAGCTGAAGACCAAAGGAAGTTATGTTACGTTCATGCCTACATCTTCTCCAATATGAAAATGTTGACTGGGATAATCTGCATGCAACTAAATTAGCATATTTTGAAAGAGAATGTGAAAGTTGTTACCTGAGAATCCAATTGTGCGTCCCATCAAACAGGTTGGGTGTGATTATATTGGTGAGTGAAGCGACAGAAGCGGCACAATATGCACTCCTATCAGATTAGACACACAAGAGCAACCATAAGTCAACAGGCAGACAATGATCAACTATGCATGTTAATAACCACGAGCAACATTACTAAAATAAGACTAAAAGCCTGTGAGATCCAATTACTTTTCAAAGTGACTTTCTTTGTCTAGCACTGACCTACAGTGAACATGAAGCATTTTTCTAGCACTAATCTATCTGTTGGGAATAGTAAAAGGTCACTCTTGAAAAATGCTTTAGGGGAATAAAAAAAAAATTTACGACTGTTGTGAAGATGCTTCAGGGTATAACAGTGACAGAACTCACCTGACATCCACCTCCCCGCCCACATGCATCACAAAGGAGCCATCTGGCTGCTTCACAGAGTACAGGAAGTCTAGGAGCTTCTCTCTGATGGGGGAGGGGGCAAATAGAATGTGTTTCCATGGTAATATTATCAATACAACATCTGCAGGTAAGCAGGTGATAATACAAAGCAAATGTGAAACCTGTTGATGACTTTGTAGGCCTCGTCTGTGCCCAGGATGCAAAGGGCGTTTACAGCTGCGTAGGTGGGTGCCAGATGAGCGTGTTGACCCGGACCTCCACCGAACCCACCTGTCCTGTTCTGACATTTGGCCAGGAACTGACACACGCTGACAGACAAGAGTTAACGTCATGATATATTTACAACTACAGGCATATAGATGTAATAGGAACTTAAATATAAGCAAAAGGCCATATTCTAAAACGATAATGGAAGCACCTTTATTTTAAAACATTCTATATTATTCCTTATGAAAATTAATCATGGTTTTACTATAGTAAAAGTAGTAACCATGGTTTTTTGGTGTATTGACTACCATAAAACCACAGTTTTACTACATATACCATGGGTAAACTATGGTTAGAATATCAAAACCATGGTTAATTTGTAGTTAACCATGTTTTTTTGGTTTCATTTGTAGTAAAACCATGGTTAATTTTCATAAGGAATCTATAAATAAATAACTAAAACCACAATTAATCATTTTACACTGAATGTAAGCACCACAACATTATATTGTAAAGTAAAAAATGCATATTTAGTGTTATTAAAGTTAAAAGATATTTTTTAAAAATAACTTAAGTGAGCATTAGATGACAGCAAAGATGTAAATGTAAAATATGGAAAACAAACATGCTTAATTAAAAATGCAATACTGACAGTTATTTAAAAAAAATAAATAAAAAGATTTAAATTGACAATTTTTTATACTAAATGTAAAACTATATATGAGCATTAGATGGCAAAGATAACCTAAATGTAAAAATATGGAAAATAAACATGCTCTTAATTAAAAATCCAATATTGACATATAAATAAAAATAATAATAATTAAATAGTTTTCAAAAAAAAATCTCTTATATCAAGTATAAAACTATATAAAAAAAAATGAGCATAAGATGATAGGCAAGATCATTTAAATGTAAAAATCTGGAAAACAAGCATGCTTAAGTAAAAATGCAATATTGGCAGATATTTAAAAAAAGATTTAAATAGATTAACAAAATCTCTTATATTAAATATAAAACTATATAAAAAAGTAATCATTAGATGACAGCAAAAATAATCCAAAATGTAAAAATATGTAAAATAAACATACGCAATTAAAACGCAATATATAAATAATAATAATAAAAATATCTTACATCAAATAATAACCTCTTATATAAACCTTATATAAACCAAAACCTCTTATATAAAATAATATAAATAAAATTTCAGCTATATAATATTATTCCCTAAAAATATTCCAATCTGTACTTTGACTTTGCTATTAAAGTCAAATTAGCTATTAATGCTGTATACATGTTTATTTTCTGGGGCTAAATTATCACTTTCAGAAAAAGCATTAAAACACTAAAGAATACAGTAACTATCACGGGAAAAAATGACAAAAAAAGACTCTTCTTATGAATTTGTGTTACTTTGTGTTACTGTCATTTGATTTTAGAAGTCGTCACCACTTAAGATGTAAAAGCCTTCAACCCAGCAGCTATAAAGCCATCTAAGCATAGTCTGTATGAAGAAAGAATGCATTTGCGTCATAGCTAATGCAACTTTGACTTTATCTGTAGTGGTCACGTTAAGACCAGGATAGTAACTGGGTAAGGGGACCTAAGCACCTGTCTCACTGCCACGTGTACTCTGATAGTGTACTGCAGAGAAGAGCTGGTACTCACTCTGAGGCAACTGCTGCAGGCACAGGCTCCTCTAGCAGCTCCAGACTGTGCAGGATCCAGTAGCAGAGCCAAGGCCGGCTGGCATCCAAACACTGAAGCCAGACAACATGCAGATTCAGCAGCCATTACCACCAGTTTCACACACACAGAGCTGCACTGGAACATGGTGTTCTCAAACGAATACACACAAAACCTAAAAGCCTGGTGTTTTTAACAACCTACCCACCAACCCACACACAAGTCATGTATCACATGGTCTTAAAAGCGCAAGACTGTAGATCCTTAATAGTTCTGCATAAACCAGTTTTGTGTGGTTACAGTATTAAGAGAGCTGTCAAACGATTAATCGCAATTAATCACATCCAAAATAAAGATTTGTGATGACATAATATGCAGTTGTGCTCATACGTGTACATACCCATTGCAGAATATGCAAATATGTTAATAATTCTAACAAAATAAGAGAGATCATGAAACTTGCACGTTATTCTTTATTTAGTACTGACCTGAATAAGCTATTTCACGCAACAGATGTTTATATATACTTCACAAGAAGAAAAAAAAATAACTGAATTTATAAAAATGACCCCGTTCAAAAGTCTACATACCCTTGAATCTTAATACTGTGTGTTGCTGAAAGATCCATGACTGTTTTCTGTTTTGTTAAAGTTGTTAATGAGTCCCTGATTCCTAAACAGTTAAACTGCCTGCTGTTCTATAGAAAAATCTTTCAAGTCCTACAAATTCTTTGGTTTTCCAGCATTTTTGTGTATTTGAACCCATTCCAACAATGACTGTATGATTTTGAGATCCATCTTTTTACATGGAGGACAACTGAGGGACTTAATTAAAGTACTAAATTTAAAAATATTAAGAAAAATGTACACATCTCCTTTCTGTTCAAAAGTTTTCAAAATCTCAAAATCATCGTCATTGTTGGAAAAGGTGCAAAAAACTAAAATTTGTGGGACCGGAAGGATTTTTCTGAAGAACAGCAGACAAATGTATATAAATACATACTGTGTGTGTGTGTGTATTTATGTATAAATAATAAATATACACAGTATACACACATATATTATGTAAACAAAAAAATCTATTTTGGATGCGATTAATCTTGATTAACTGTTTGACAGGACTATTTATTATTGAAACTAAATATTTTTTTTTTTTTTAATATCCAGTTATATGGGGCTTAGCCAAACATAAAAATACGGTCATAATTTACTCACCCTTGAGTCATTCCATCAAAACGCTATGACTGTATAACTTTTTAACATCAAAAACAAAATGAGATATTCAGCAGAATATCTAAGCTGCTCAATTAAAATACTGAACTGTCATGATATTATATTATTTGAAAATATTATTTGGATTTTTTTTGTTTTCCATCCATGAAAGTAAGTCATACAGGTTTGGAACGACATGAGGATGAGTAAATAATGACAATTATTTTTAATTATGGGTGAACTATCCCTTTAAGTGAGTGTTATTAACTAAGACTAAAAAAAAATAAAATAAATAAAAATAAAATTCAACCATTAAAACATTTTCATTGATTAAAAATAAATATTACTGAAACGAAATAAACTGAAACAACTCTTACATTTATTTTATTTCAAAAAATCGAAATTAAATCTAACTCAAAAAGAAAAACTATAACAGTATATCAACGATACTAAAACAACACTGCAAAGTTTTTTTCAAAAGACATTGTTTACCTCATATGCATCAGAGAGATGGCGTAAACCTTTCTTCAGATAATGATAGTGTTGTTCCCTCAGTAAAGCGGGCCTGAAAAAAAATTAAGTGTAGAATCAGCCATTTAATCATCTTATTAGAATCTAGCTACTGCAAACTATGTATCATTTGTGCATTAAAAATCTCTCTCTTTTCACATAGTGGCAAATGATCAATTTCAACTTTCATCAAGATTTATAACAGCTCAGTACAAGGCAACAACTTATTTGTAAGTTCAACAACTGAGCTGACATCCTCCAATTATCCCCACCAAAGGAAGCGGCAGTGTTAAAATGATAGAGTCCGTGAGTCAGAACAGCCTACACACAGTACGCTTGACTTCAGCGCTGGCCACAGAGGTGCTGGGGCATGTCTAATTTGAGGGTACCCCAGCTGAAAGAACAGATCATTAACCCCTGTTCTCTCTCTCTCTCTCTCTTTCCTCTGTTGCTCTCTACTGGGCCACAGAAAGCAGAGTCATTACATTTGTGACAAGCTGATCAAAGTGACATATGGCCTCCAACAGCCAAGTTTCATGTGAAATAATGCTTTAGTTGACAAATTTATTGTGCTGTCTTTTCAGGATAATTTATTTGTCCTGTCATGCCTGAAATTAACTGTAATTAAACTGACAGTCTTTAAAAATATAATTTATTCCTGTGAAGCTGAATTATCATTCATTTCATTTCATTACTCCAGTGTTCAGTGCCACATGATCCTTTAGAAACCATTCTAATATGCTGATTTATCACTTTATAAACATTTCTTATTCTTATGCAGCTGAAAATAGTAGTGCTGCTAAATGTTTTTTGTAGAAACTAGGATTTTTCAAGTTCAAAAGAATAGCATTTATTTGAAATACATAATTTTTCTGTAACATAGTAAATGTCACTTTTGATCAATTTAATACATCCTTACAAAATAAACATTAATTTTAGTCAAACGTCTTACTGACCCCAAACATTTCAACAGCTTTGTATATTCCTTAATTATGTAAAAATGATTTATCATTTACAACACTACAAGAACATACACTATAAGTCAAAAGTTTTTAAAAGGATTTTTTTTTTAAGTCTCTTCTGCTTACCAAGTCTGCACCTATTTGATCCAAAACAAAAGTAAAATTTAGAAAATTGACTTTGAAATATTTTTACTATTTAAAACAACTGTTTTCTATTCTATTTAAATGTAATTCATTGCTGTGATTCGAAAGCTGAATCATTACTGTGACTAGTAATGATCTAATTTTTAGGATCATTACTAGTCACATGATCCTTCAGAAATCATTCTAATATTCTGATTTGCTGCTCAAAAAAACATTTATTATTAGTATTATTGTGGGAAACAGCTAGGTAGAATTTTTTCAAGTTTCTTTGATCAATAGAAAGTTCAGAAGAACAGCATTTATCTGAAATAAAAGTCAAGTCTTTTATAACATTATAAATGGCTTTATCAGCACTTATAATCAATTTAAAACATACTTGTTTATACATATTACACACACAGACACATATATACATACATACATACACACACACACACATATATGTACATATATAAGTAATGTTACAAAAGCCTTTTATTTCAGATAAACGCTGATCTTTGGATCTTTCTATTCATTAAAGAATCCTGATAAAATGTACTCAACTGTTTTAAATATTGATAACAATAATAAAAATAAAAAATTGAACAGCAAATCAGCATATTAGAATGATTTCTGCAGGATCATGTGACACTGAAAACTGGAGTAACGATGCTGAAAATTTAGCTTTGATCACAGGAATAAATTACATTGTAAAATATGTTCAAATAGAAAGCAATTATTTTAAATAGTAAAAATATTTCACAAAATTACTGCTTTTGCTGTATTTTGGATCAAATAAATGCAGGCTTGGTAAGCAGAAGCGTTAAAAAACATTAAAAATCTTACTGTTCAAAAACTTTTGACTGGTAGTGTATTTTCATTATATTACATGCAATAAATGGTAAGCATAGTGCTTATGAATGTGTTTTGCCACAGTTTTCCCACTGGAGTGTAAAAGTAGAAAAGTTGTAAATTTGACAACAGAGGCAAAAAGTACCATCTGGATATGTGGCAGAACAGCTGATGTTTATTACAGCATCTCTACCAAATGTTTAGGGTTTCACAACCTTTGTCCGGCGGCCTGATTACATCAGCTGGGTTTTCATTTCATCTACAGGTACAAATGCTCTCTGAGTAAGTACGAGTAAAAGAAATAAGTTCTGCAATACACTGACCTCATGCTGTGATGGAAGAAGGTGAAAATTAGATGTACCAGAGGCTAGGGCTGAGCGATGTACAGTATATTGAATATCAGAGCTGTTACTATGATAATCAAATAATCAATATGAAATTACAGAACATTGTGACTATCGAGTATTAAGATTAATGCGCTACAGAGGCACCAAATTTCACTTCTCCTTCAAACTAGCCAAGAAGTGCTTATGCGTTCTAGCAACTAGTTCCCCATCTGAAAGAGTTTTTAGTGCCAGTGGGAACACAGTTTCATGCCACAGAGCATCTCTTAAACCACAAACTGTTGACAGGCTTTTGTTCTTAGCTAAAAACTTGTGACACACTTGCATAATTTATCGCAGTTGCACAGCGCAAAATGTTACATTGCTCCCAAGAGATCAGAATGCACTTTTTGTACCCTTTTTGAACATATTCATTTACATACATGGCTTACTATTATGCAAATTATGTCACTTATTGAAATATGTAATAGTTGTAAACCCATAAAAAAAAAGATTTATGTAATTTAAAAAGTCCACATCATTTTATACATATTTTGGACTATGGGGGGCGCCATTATTTTGATTATGTAAAATGGTTGCACTCGGTGAGCTACAGGCGCTACCTGTTGGTATTTTTACCACAACACAACACGAAAAATAAAATACTGATACGATGACCACAGCTACTGAAAGAGCCATCAGATGCAGATGCTGTGGTTATAAGCGTAGGCTTAAACCAAATGCCGTACCATCAATTTTTCTCCAAAAGGAGTCTAAACGTCACCCAGATGTTGAGGGAAATCCACATGTAAAGAGTCAACATGTTTGTATCCTGCCAGGATGGCATCTAGCGTTTCTTGTCTCTGCTGTTTGTAAGCTCTTTCAGTAGCTGTGGTCTTCCAAAAACCTCTTCTTTTGCTAGGAAAGCAGTGAAGACTTACATCACCTCTCTTGTTGCCCTTCAACTGAAAATTACAACCAAAAGCCACACAATGTGGCATCATATCAGTATTTTATTGTCCAAGTTGTGTATTCGGAGTTGTGTTGTGGTAGCAACAGGTAGCGCCAGTAGCTCACTGAGTGCAACCATTTGATGTCATCAAAATAATGGTGCCCCCCCATAGTCCAAAATATGCATAATATGCATAATAATGTGGATTTTTTAAATAACACAAATCTTTTCTGCTAGGTTTTCTACTACGTATCTTAATAAGAGACATCATTTACATTATTAAGCCGTGCATGTCTTAATACCAGGGTTTCCCATTAAATATGTTAATTTATTTTAAAAAAGTGGTCACTAGGCAAATATTTTATTAACTGAACATTTTGAATTTGCTTAGAAAAAATTACTGTTCCATCCAAATCTTTTCTTTTTTTTTTATTGGGGCAGAAGAAAATCACATTTTTTAATTACTCTATAGCAAATGTGAAAATTTGTCAATATATATTGATTACTGACAAAATTTGAAAAAAAAAAAAAAAAGATATTAAATTATAGGTATATCACCAAGCCCCCTACCAGAGGCAAATTTCATTAGTATATTATATACAGTTTCCTGCATATGCTGTGATGCTGCAACATAATACAAATGAAAAGACTGTGCTACAAAACATACATAGCAGACACAAGCTGAGGACAGTCTAATGTTGGTTTTGTTGCTAGAGACATTTTCATGAACATAACATGTACTTAGAACAACAGTGAATGCTTTCTAAAAGCAGGAACAATGAAACTTACTGAACTGATTTAACAATACTGTGGGAATCCTGCTTTGTGTTATTTGCCAGAGAAGGCTAAACTTTACTTACTGTGGTGAGGTGTGAATTTGCTGGTAAACACTGTACACCTCTTGAATACTGCGTTCAACTTTTCTCTAAATTTAATGATAAAACAGAACACAAAAAATGTGGAAGTGAGATAACCAAATAGAAAATGAGACAACAAGCCAAATGACATGCAGACAGAAGGATCCACTGTGGCTGATGCTGCTTGTGTATATGGGTGGATGACATCACATCCTGTTCAGCGTGTCATACAAAGACACAAAATACTGGCTTATGTATTTAATTTGAAAATCATAGTGGACGCATACTGCACGTTTCTAAAATTTAGAGCTATAACAGTCAAGCTTATTTTATAACTTTTAATTTACTGCACATTTTGTTGCTAAGATTAATATTTCTAAATACATTACCAGTCAAAAGTTTTTGAAATGTAAGATTTTTAATGTTTTTTAAAGAAATCTCTTCCACTCACCAAGCCTGCATTTATTTGATCCGAAATACAGAAAAAGCTGTAATGATGTGAAATATTTTTTTTTTTACTATTTAAAATAACTGTTTTCTATTTGAATATGTTTTAAAATGTAATTCATGATCAAATCTAAATTTTTAACATTACTCCAGTATTCTAATATGCTGATTTGTTGTTCAAGAAACATTTATTATTATTAATATCATTATCAATATTTAAAACATTTATCTGAACAAAAAAGCTTTTGTAACATTATATACTATACCATTCAAAATTAATACTTTTTTTTTTATTTAGCAAGGATGCTTTAAATTGTTCAAAAGTGATGGTAAAGACATTTATAATGTTACAAAAGATTTCTATTTCAGACAAATGCTGTTCTTCTGAACTTTCTACTCATCAAAGAAACCTGAAAAAATTCTACTCGGCTGTTTTATACAACATAATAATAACGATATTTTTTTTGAGAAGCAAATCAAAATATTAGAATGATTTCTTAAGGATCATGTGACTGGAGAAATGATGCTAAAAATTCAGCTTTGAAATCACAGGAATAAATAACATTTTAAAATATATTCAAATAGAAAACTGCACTTTGGATCAAATAAATGCAGGCTTGGTGAGCAGAAGAGAATTCTTTAAAAAAAAAAAAAAAAAAACATTAAAAAAACTTTTGACTGGTAGTGTAAGTTATACATGGAAATATCACCTTTCACTTATAACCTCTAATGGTTAACTGACAACCACCCATATAAAAATGCAGGTCATACATTACAGTGCAACATAAACCAGTGAAGTATGAACAGATTCGCCAACGTTCACTCAGAAATGAAAAGTCTGTCATAATTTACACACTTTCATGTTCTCCCTAATGTCTCCTCTTTGTGTTGTCAATATGAAGCAGAGTAAATGATGACAGAATTTAAATTTTTGGTGAACTATATCTTTAAATGAGCCTATGCTATTTACAAAAGTGTAATTAAACTAGAACAATAAGTACTAGGTGAGCTGGATGCAGTAGCATTAGCATAATTCTATTCTGCACGTGCAGAACACCCAGAATGACTCTCGGTAATCACTACTGTCTCCTTCTGCAAAGTGATGAAGCACAGAAACAATGTAAATAGACAGTTAGCTTTGCGCTAATACCAATTAGCTAACTAATACTAAGAGTTAAGCTCACCTGTTCCCTCGAGGTCACCGTTTGAACGCCGTCATCGTTAAAAAGCTCAGAGGAGTGTGAATCACGAAAGCATCGCAGAGGAGGAGACGCCTCTTCCATGATGAGATTTGAAAACACATGCACTGTAATAGAAAATCAGCAGTTTTCCAGCAGAGCAAGTGTCAAGACAGCGTGGGAGGGGTTTCCTCAACGGCGTCAAGTGACTTGCAGCTCAAGTATGGAAAGCCTGAAGGCACATTTGAGAAAGCGGCAACGTTCTGCGAAATGAATCTTCGTTTTAAAGCAACGGCTAAAAAATGATTCAGTGATTCTTTTACGTCATGACGCAGTACGGATCACGTCGTAGGCTATCCTTGCGTAGCTTTAAAAAAATCCCTGCGTGACATTAATGTATCATTTATAAATTTACATATGCGTTTTAATAATAGCTATTTATAATTTTGTTTCTTTATTTTTACGTTTTATTTATTTATTTTGCTTATGTATATGCTACTAGTCAAACATTTTTGAACAGTAAGATTTTGAATGTTTTTTAAAGAAGCCTCTTCTGCTCACCAAGCCCGATTTATTTGATCCAAAGTACAACAAAAACTGAATTTTTTTAAAAATATTATATATTTTAAAATGTAATTTATTCCTGTTATTTCAAAGCTGAATTTTAGCATCATTATTCCAGTCACATGGTCTTTTAGAAATCATTCTAATACTCTGATTTGCTGCTCAAAAAAGACACTTTATTAACATTATTAACAATAATTTATTATTATTATTATTATTATGTTGAAAACAGCTGAGAAAAATTTGTTTCAGGTTTATTTGATGAATAGAAAACTCAGAAGAACAGCATTTATCTGAAATAGGAAACTTTTGTAACATTATAAATGTTTTTATCATCACTTTTGATCAGTTTAAAGCATCCTTGATAAATAAAACTATTAAGTTCTATAATTTCTTTCCAATAAATAAATAAATAAATATAATAATAATAATAATAATACTGACTCCAGGCTGAATTGAATGGTATAGTTTAGAATGTTACAAAAGTTTTTTATTTCAGATAAATGCTGATCTTTGGATTTTTCTATTCATCAAAGAATCCTGAAAAAAAAAGTATCTTGAACAGCAAATCAGCATATTAGAATGATTTCTGAAGGATCATGTGACGCTAAAGACTGAAGTAATGATGCTATAAATTTAGCTTTGATCACAGGAATTAATTACATTTTAAAATATATTAAAATAGAAAGCATTCTTTAAAAAACATAAAAAATCGTACTGTTAAAGAAATGTTGAAAATGTACTGAAAATTAAATGGTTTAAATATTTAAATATTATTAATAATAATAATAATAATTGTTGTTTTTTTAAATTATTGTGTCCTGTATCCATTATGTTAGAACCTAACATAATTTGTGTTATATTAAACAACACTAAAATTCATTCACACGTTGTTAGAAAATTCTCCATATTAAAGACAACTCTATGCCGGACGTGTCTCAAATGACAGTCATCGGTTCAAGTGATTCAAGAAGCATTCAATTCGATTCGTGAACAAATCGTTCAGTCCGGTTTTGTGAACCAATTCAGTGGATTCATCGAAAAGATTCGACTCAAAAGAATGATTCGGTCACGAATCGGGCATCGCTAATTATAACAATCTTTATTCCCTTGTAGATTTAAGCCTTTCACGTGGTGATTATTTTTTATTTTTTTATGGTTGCAAACAGGCAAAAAACGAACCCCTATGAATTTATGACGGTCTAAAAGACTGGTGTTGCGGATTTAATTTAATTTTAAGCCACAATTTTATATTTTGACAATATCGATATTAGACTGTAAAGAATTATAAATGTATTTTATCCACGCAGTCCTGGTGTTTATACATATATAATGAATCTAGGTAAATATGATGATCAAAATCGTGATGTTGTGTGTCCGTAATCTCCACCCATTTCCTGAGGTGTGAAGGATGTCGGCGAAACGCAGAGAGAGCGTTCTGTAGCCCACCGCACCCACCACATCAGCGTCCCCGACTGGTTTCTGCTCACATCGACTCCTGCTTTATCTACACAGTCATTCGCGGAATCGGCACGCAAGCACGGACCGGTCGATGGAAAAAGCCAGAAGATGATACTGTGAAGAGGGTGGACATGGAAACCCGACGCTGAGTTGCTTTAATTGTGACCATAAGACACCATGGCCAAACAGTATGATGTGCTGTTTAGACTCCTGCTTCTCGGAGACTCCGGTGTCGGCAAAACCTGTTTATTATGCAGATTCACGGACAATGAATTTCATCCCTCCCACATTTCCACCATCGGTAAGAGTGTTACTTTCATGCATCCGTTCAAAGAGTTGCAGAACAAACAGCACATACCGATAAGAAAACCCATAGCAGCGCTGGGCCATTATAGTCTATGAGCCGTGAAAAGAATGGCTTGAGAATTACACCACATAGTGAGATGCATTCACACAACCTCTTCTAGTTCTTTCTGAGATGCCTGACTGTATCTGTGTGTTAAGTCTTAAAATGATGCTTTTTTACACAGCTGTCACAAACCCATTTTGGATTGTCTTGTTTCAGATACTAAAAATGCAATGCTGTAAATTAATATTAAAATCATAGGTTGCATGAATGGCAGTGAGGACACAGAAAGTGCAGGTGTGTTATTGCATGCATTTTCACTAAAAGATTCATGCATAAAAGTGTCCCGTCAGCCATTCCAACTCACATGCTGCTTTATGCAAGTGCTACAATATTGATATGTAATGAAAATCCGGTTTAACTCAATTGTAAGTTTTGCTCTCAGCTGTGTGAAATATGGGAAGATTTTTATTAAAATCTCTGTAAGTTTTCAAGCACTCTCATAGGCATAAGGATCATTATTGTTGTGGTTGACTGAGTGTTATGAAAAACAAAATTTGATTTTAAAAAGGCTTTTCATAAAACTTTGATTTTAGTGTTCATATAGTGTCCGCTTCGTCTAGTGGGACATTTTCCAAGTCAGCTGACATTACGTCCTGACAACAGCCAATTTACTCACTTGAAGAGAATGAACAGAAATATTTTTTTACAACAGTTTCCAGAAATACATAATTTTATATTTTTCATATGCTAAAAAGGAAACTTATTTTAACCACAAACCTATTCTTAATACTTCACTTATTAGTTTTAAATATTTTGTGATGCATATATTAAAATTAAAAATGAATAGTCACTGTTTACTTGCTATTCCAAACTCTTTTGCTGCAATGGAAACCATGAAAGTAGCTATTTTGCAAAATGTCTTTGCTGCAGTGTTGCCAAGTTCACAGTTTTCCTGCAGAATTGGGTTACTTTAAAACTGTTTCCGCATGTTGTTTTTCATGTCCATGAGTTGAAGCAAACCCAATAACTATTTATATTTATTTATCCCCTGGAATGTTATTTTAACCCTTGAAATGCCATTTTTAATGGGGGACGCCCCTGTGAAGCGCGATTGGGCGGGCTTTGTTGTGAAAACCTGGCAACCCTGTTTAGCTGCTCTTTTCCATAAAACATGAATGATGACCACTACTGTCACTACGCAATTTCATTGTATGGAAACTAGCAGCTTGGACATTTTGCTAAATATCTAAGTTTGTGTTCCACAGAAGGAAGAAAGTCAAATGGGTTTGGAATGAAATGAGGGTAACTAAATAATGATTAAATTGTTATTTTGTTTGAGCTTTGAAAAATGTATGCTTTTAAAAAGACATGAGGGAAAATAAATGCTGACAAAGTTCCCGTTTTGGGCAAACTGTCCCTTTAACGAAGCATTTGAGTTGCTGAACCCGTACCAAAAATGCTATTCCTCAGTTAAATCACATGCTTCATTAGGTGTGAAGTGAATGTCAAGCTGTTATTTTGCAAAAGTTCAGGGTATGCTCTGTTGTGTTGCTCTCTCTGTGTTTCCAGGGGAGTGAATAATATCAAGTGGCTTATTCTTGAAATCAGGCATAAGATTCATACTAGGGGTCGACCGATATGTGTTTTTCAGGGCCGATGCCGATACCGATTATTACAGATCAAATGCACCGATAAACGATATTTTGAACCGATATGTGTCAAAATACAAATGTCACATTTTTTGTCAACACAGTAGCTTAGGAAAAGCTGAAAACAAAAATTACATTTGCCATTTAAAATTATAAGCAAAAGAACAAATCCGTTGGCTTGTAGCCATGACGAAATTAAATAACTTTTAACGAAAAAATGTCCCGACGTCGATTTCAGCGTCTCTCCCACAAAGGAAAATATATATAAATACAACAACAAGTAGTAATAGACTAAATGATAGATGTCGGTTTCTTAACAGTAAACTGACCATTTTCTAGTCCAAGCTGAACGTCCTTCAAGGACAGCGCATCCACACTTTGCTCGGCCATGTGCCATCCTCTGTCTGTACAGCCCGCTCTGATGACCGTTATGCAAATCCTGCGTGCACAGACCTTGCCAATAAAATGCGCCGCAGTCCATGCGTGCATAACAGTCATGAGCGCAGGCCGTACAGGTGCTCTATAAGAATGAGTAAAGCCAAAGACTAAAGGACAGACATGCTGTTCAGAAAGGACGTCGGGAAAAGGAGATTATTACACCGCCTGCTCCCGTCCAAATTACACCAGAGTTACCGACCGCTACCGCGTTTTGTTTGTAAATTTATTCCCGCGTCGCAAAAAATCTGGTCGAGTCCCGCGGGAATGCAGACCTCTAGTATACGGTCCTACTTTTGATTAATTCATCCAAACTTTGATGACTCATCCAAACTTTGAAAAATTCCGTGGCATTTAGTGTTAACAGTATACAGTACATTCCATTTATATGACTGGATTCCGCGATTCCGTCCGTGTTTTCCGCATCCGGGAAATCAAGATAACATTGAGGTGTTTTTGCAACTTCACCGTAAAGGATTGTGAATTACTAAAACACAATCAACTTCTGCTGCTGACTTACCTTTGAGAGACAAGTGATTACTGCCGCACGCTGCACGCAGCTCCAGCAAGCGCGTTCTGTCTGTTTCTTCACTTCCTTCAGCCTTGGAGTTGATTGGTCGGACTCGCGACTTCCAACAAATCGGCGGAGACTGCTCTAGGGCACAGAGTGGTGAGCTCTGACAGGCTGCGTCGGAGCCAAAGAGCGCATTTCAAAAATAAATTATTTTTATCGGCAAATCGGTTTTGAAAATAACCGATTCCGATAATCGTGAAAATGCTTAATATCGGCGCCAATAATCGGTAGGGCCGATAATCGGTCGACCTCTAATTCATACCACCCTCCTATTGTTTCTGATGATGATATCCCCCCAAATCAATAAGGAATCAGAGGCCCTGACTCATTCCTGCAGCTTGCTGTCTGCCCGCTAGTGTTTATTTAATATGCCGGGATGGATCTCTTTTGGATAAGTAGTGATGTGATACAGAACAATCTTTAACTGCAGGAGATAAAAGCTTTAGTCTGACTGGTCCTGAGAGATGGCTGGTGTCTTGCCCTAAAACATGGTTCAATAAGCTCTAGTCCGCAGGGCTATGACCCATATATATTATGATACTAGGCTGTTAAGGACCTTAGCGCTGTACTGAAACATTATTCACAGTGGAAGAGCTATCAGTGTGCTCTGAAAGTTAATTTGAAGCATTAGCTAATGGTTCTCATAAGTTATCTATTTGCCTCGAGGCAGCATGCTGCTATGCTAAATTATTCTTGCTATAGAAAGCAGCTGTTGATTGATTAGTTTGAGGATAACAAATAAAACAAGATATGAGCTTCATTTCTATTTCATTGCTTTCTCTAGTCTATTGTTTATGATGCTGTCAATGCTAGAGAAATTGGACTTGTGTTTAAATTAGTATGTGCTAATCACCATAGCATATCTGTCTGTTGTCTTGTTAAAATTATTTCCATTTCCAATTAGCTACTGTCACAGAAGGAAAGTGTCAAGTGATGATTCGATTGTTACAGCTCTGGCACATTATGACAAGTTTAATACTTATTCCGTCTGTCAAATGGCCATTAATTTAAAGATCTGCTTTAATTGTCTTTATATTTTTGGTGCTTAGAAACCTTAGTGTCAGAAGTATAAAGTAGTTCACTACTATGCTTTAATATTATTTGGGTTCTGTTAAAAAATTCACTCATACATGGTGTTTGCATATAATGTGTCTTAGCAGTGTGTGGACACAACCACAAGATAAAAATCTAGTCACTTCTTTATTTTTACTCCCTAAACAGTATCAATTATCAAGCTGTTTTGATTTTCTGAGCTGTATGGTGTCATACTGCTCGTGCCCCGCCAACAACCGCTGTTGGACTGTCCCGTATTGGACTATTTCCACCCTCAGTCAGCTGTCCATCAATTTCTCAGAGCAACTGTAGTGACAATAATGTCTCGTAAGCAGTGCAGGTGTTTTGTAGTTGGATGTAAACGTGAATATAAGAGTCTTTATTTTCTCATGACATTAGAACCACTGAGAACAAAGTGAAGTAGTATTGTTTTTGATGGTAATGCGTCACCGAGCACACAAAAAACGGAAGAGAGGGGTGGGGTGAGCAATAGCTCATTATCATTTAAAGAAACATGCACCGAAACGGGTCGCTGTGAACAGAGCTGTTTTTGACAAGGGAAAAAGAGTGTCATTTCATACGGCCATTGAGGAATTTTAACCAAAGTATGTTGCAGACATTTCATAAGGGAATCATTCCAACTTGTGGAAAAGGGGCATCCTATGTCCCCTTTTAAAACAGAAAAGTTGTACGTTTACTAAGTGGGCATTTACATGACACCGACATCAGCTAAAAGCAGAAAACTGTTTTGGCCTTTCATTTACCCAACAACAGCCTTTTGGGGGCCTGAAAATGTTTGAAAACATTTCAAAGTGCAAGTTTTTTAAAAAACTATTCTGCTATTTGTCTCAGTGTAAACTATAAAAACACGAATTCGTATGATGTGTTATGCATATTACACGTTCAGTCTAGATGTGTCCGCGTGTGTATGCTGTTTCTTTACAAAGCGTCATCGCCAACTACAGGCCTACCGTGCATAATACAGCGACATTAGTCATTTTCACAAGTCCGTGTTATTGGCTTTAAATGTTTCAGTTTGATTGTCATGTAAATGCTAAAGTAAAACCCTAACTTACATTTACAAGGTAAAAAAAATGCTTTTTGCTTAAAATATTTTTATTTACAGGAGATATAAAAGTACAACCTAAAATAGTTTTTCTCCTCCTCTCCTCATTTTTTTGGGTGAACTCTTTTAGAAACAAAAGTGTTTTATTTTTTAACTTTGTATACTTTCAGTAAGTATATACAGTGCATTCAGAAAGTGTTCAGACCCCCTTCGCTTTTTTTTTCCAATTTTGTTATGTTGCAGCCTGATACTACAGTTTACATTTTATTTTATTTTCTCATTAATCTACACTTCGTACCTCATAATGACAAAGTGAAAACAGAATTTTAGAAATGTCTGTCAATTTATTATAAAGAAAAAAACTGAAATATTACATTTAGTATTCAGTATTTAGTATTAGTATTACATACAAGTATTCAGACCCTTTGCAACAATGCTTGGAATTTAGCTCCAGTGCCTCCCATTTCTCTTGATTGCTGAGATGTTTCTACACCTTGATTTTAGTCCACCTGTAGTAAACTAAATTGATTGGGCATGATTTGGAAAGGTAAGCCCCTTCCTATAAAAGCCTCACAGCTGACAATGCATATCAGAGTGAAAACCAAGCCATGAGGTCAAAGGAACTGGATTGATACAGCATTGTATTGAGGCAAGGGTCTGGGTAAGGATACAAACAAAATTCTGTTGCACTGAAGGTTTGCAAGAGCACAGTGGCTTCCAAATTTCTTCCAAGGGTTGGTCGCCCAGCCAAACTCAGCAATTGATGGAGAAGGGCCTTGTCTAGACTGGTGACCAAGAACCTGATGGTCACTTTAGTTGAGCTCATATATGCAGATGGGAGAAACAGAAAAAACCTACAGACACTACAACACTCCATCGATCTGGGCTTCATCGCGGTGTGGCCAAACTCAATCCTCTTCTCAGTGAAGACAATGAAAACACACTTGGAATTTGCAAAACAGTACCTAAAGGACCTCAGACTCTGAAAAGCAAGATTATCTGGTCTGTGAACCTCAATTCTAAGCATCATGTTTGAAGGAAACCAGCTCTGCTCAACTCCTGCAGAGTACCATCCCAAAAGTAAAGTGTGGTGGTAGCAGCCTCATGCTGTGGGGCTATTTTTCAGCGGCAGGAGGTGAGGGACTCGTCAGAGTAGAAGAAAAGAAAAATATTGAGATGGCCCTAATGAAAACAGTCCAGACTGTTCAAAACTTCAAACTGGGCCAAAGGTTCACTTTCCAACATGACAATGATCCTAAGCACACAACCAAGGCAACACAGGAGTGGCTTAGGGACAACTCTATGTCCTAGAGTGGCCCAGCCAGAGCCCTGACTTGAACCCTATTGAACATCTCTGCCCTGGTGAAAAAAACAGCATGTGCTGGTAGGTATGTTTTGATGCTGGGATGCTGGTTAGGTATGTTTTGATGCTGGTTTAAGCTGGTCCTTTGCTGGTTTATGCTGGTCATGTTGCTGGTCAAGGACCAGCATAAACCACCAAAGGACCAGGATAAACCAGCTAAGGACTAGCATAGACCAGCAAAGGACCAGCTTAAACCAGCATCAAAACATACCTAACCAGCATCCCAGCATCAAAACATAGCTACCAGCATATGCTGGAGTGGAGAGACCTGTAAATGGTTGTCCACTAATGGTCCCCCTCCATCCTGACCAAGCTTGAGTGGATTTGCAAAGAAGAATAGCAGAAAATCCCCCAATCCAGGTGTGCAAAGCTTGTTGCGTCATACCCAAAAAGACTCAAGGCTGTAATTGCTGCCAAAGATGCTTTAACTTTTTTTCTTTTTAATAAATTTACAGACACTTCTAAAATTCTGTTTTCACTGTCATTATGAGGTACGGAGTGTAGATTAATTAGAAAAAAAATAATTTAAACAATTGTAGTATCAGGCTGCAACATAACAAACTTGAAAACAGTGAAGGGGGTCTGAATACTTACTGAATGCACTGTATATAGTGTAGTATCTGTACTGTTCACAATACTTTTTACACCCCTGCACAGTATTGATTCAAATAAAAGGATTTTGTAAGCTGGTTTATCAAATCAAGAAGCCATCAGAACTGCCCTTGAGAATATGGAAGAAATCTGACCATAAAATCTCTTAAAGGTGCACTCATTTATTTTTGGTTTATGTCACACTGGCTGATATGGGATGTAGTTTTTCAGCAGTAGTTTTTGAATGATGATACTGGAGAAATATGCTATTCACAGTCAGCCATGATTAATTTATTATGTGAGCTTAAGTTTCCAATAACAGGGGGGTTACCAAGGTACGGTGAATAGCTTGTCATGTGATCCAACATGGCCGCTAAAATGAGAGGACACAATTTATGTTAAACAAAACACCTTTAAAGTGGTTACAGTACACTTTATGTGAGGTGAAATCATTGGTTTGGTTTCTCTTTTATTTTTGTAGTATTTCACAGTATTGCTGTTGTCCTTTCACTGCCCGTGATTCTGGAAGAAAGGACGGGAAGGGCAGCTCTTTCATTATTTTCCCTTGCCCCAGGACAAACCAATTCAGTGGCTGTAGTGATGACCTTTCTGTGTGTCCCTGTGTGATAGCTCAGGGCACTAACACTACTGCTTTATTTAATGCCGTTTAATAAAGAGGAGGCTATGGAGCTCTGTGGATGGCATTCAACTGTATTCAAGATGGTTTTGTACTCGTGTCTTATTTTAGTATTCTTGTGCTTGGATTTTTTTTGTGTGTCGCATGCCATCTGGTTCCAGACATTGAATTGAATCCTTTGAAAAATTTGTGTTTGATATAAAGACCTTTGTACCAGCCTGTCTAACTAAGAAATTTGGTAATTAATCCTTTTTTAATCACATTGCTGCCAGGGCATGTTAAAAATAAAAGAAACACCCGACTACTGTTGTTTTGGAGTCAGAATTGTTATTGAGAAAGAAACTTCCTCGAAAAACAACTCTTCCAGGAGCTGGAATGTCTCGCAGTGGACTTTGTTGACAGATACCCATTTATTACTGCAGTTTTGCTGTGGCTTTATTTTCTTGCCTGACACAGGTTTAAATAAGAGGTGCTTTCTTTCAGGGCTCAAGATCTCATTATGGTTTCATATCTTACGAGAACACGTCATTCCTACCATGCAGTACACTTTCATGTTCACTTCTCAAAATAAACTTAATAAAATATTAAACTTACATTTTTTTAAACATGTTACTTTAAAGATTAACTCACTACCAGAACAAAAATGTACAGATAATGTACCCTCCTTGTTATCTGAGATGTTCATGTCTTACTTTCTTCAGTCGTAAAGAAATTATGTTTTTTTGAGGAGAACATTTCAGGATTTCTCTCCATGTATGGACTTCTGTGATGCCCTCAAATTTGAACTTCAAAAATGTGTTATAAACGCAGCTTCAAAGGACTCTAAATGATCCCAACCGAGGAAAAACGGTCTTATCTAGCGAAACAATTTATTTTATTATTTTTTATTTTTTCAAATTACAATTTATATACTTTCAAAACTCAAACGCTTGTCTTGTTTAGCACTGTGTGAACTCAGTTTTTTTCTGGTCATGATGGTTAGGGTACGTCTAAAAACTCACATCTTATTTTCTCTTCCAACTTCAAAATCATCCTACATCGCTGCAGAAGTACCAACCCAGAGTTTACAAAGTGAACATGCAAAGAAAAAGGTAAAAACAGTGATGTAGGATGACTTCGAAGTTAGAGGAGAAAATGAGACAGGAGTTTTTAGACGTACCCTAACTGTCATGACCGGAAAAAAAACAGTTCACACAGAGCTAGACAAGCGTTTGAGGTTAAAAAGTATATAAATTGCATTTATTTATTTGTTTTTAAATAAAATATCAGATTGTTTCGCTAGATAAGATCGTTATTCCTCGGCTGGGATCATTTAGAGCCCTTTGAAGCTGCATTTAAACTGCTTTTTTTGGAAGTTCTATTGTGGGCACCATAGAAGTCCACTATATGGAGAAAAATCTGAAATCTGAAAAATCTGAAATGTTTTCCTCAAAAAACATGATTTCTTTATGACTGAAGAAAAAAAGACATCTTGGATGACAAGGGGGTGAGTAAATGTACATTTTTGTTCTGGAAGTGAACTACTCCTTTCAGAAAAGAAAAAAAATCTATTTTATATTTTTACATCAACAATATAATCAATATTCTATTTGTTAAAGCCAAGTATGAATATGAACAAGTGTTTTACATTTATTTTAAAATAATAACTCAAGGCAGTAACAGTTTAAACTGTATATTTTTTTGTGAATTCATGTTCAGCTATTCTTTTTAATAGTTAACTTTTAAAGGAGTTCCAGAACAAGAATTGACAGATAATGTACTCACCCCTTGTCATCCAAGATGTTCATGTCTTTCATTCTTCAGTCATAAAGAAATTATGTATTTTGAGGGAAACATTTCAGGATTTTTCTCCATATAATGGACTGATATGGTGCCCCGATTTTGAACTTCCAAAATGGAGTTTAAATGCGGCTTCAAATGATCCCAAATGCGGTTGTAAACGATCCCAGCCGAGGAAGAATGGTCTTATCGGTTATTTTCATTAAAATAATATAATTTATATACTTTTTGTTTTTAATGTCAAACGCTCATCTTGTCTCACTCTGCCTAAACTGTTTTTTCCGGTTCATGACAGTTAGGGTATGTCGAAACTCCCATCTCATGTTCTCCCTTAACTTCTCAATTAAAATCATCTTATATCGCTGTTTTACCTTTTTTGTTAAGGGTGTTTGATCTTCTTTGCATGTTCAGTTTGCAAAGACTGGGTCGGTACTTCTGCAGTGATGTAGGATGATTTTGAAATGATTTTTGAAGTTGAGGGAGAAAATACGATTGGAGTTTTTCAACATACCCTAACTGTCTTGAGCCAGAATACACAGAGTTCAGGGAGAGCAAGACAAGACGAACGTTTGAGATAAAAAAGTACTTAAATTGCATTTTTTTTTTTTTTTAATGAAAATAACCGATCCTTTCGCTAGATAAGACCCTTCTTCCTCTGCTGGGATCATTTACAACCACATTTGGGATCGTTTGAAGCCGCATTTAAACTGCATTTTGGAAGTTCAAAGTCGGGGCACCATAGCAGTCCATTATATGGAGAAAAATCCTGAAATGTTTAACTCAAAAAACAAAAATTCTTTACAGCAGAAGAAAAAAAGACATGAACATCTTGGATGACAAGGGGCTGAGTATATTAAATGTAAATTTTTGTTCTGGAAGTGGACTTCCAGACAACTATTTTTGAATTTTAATTTAATCAATCATCAAAGCTCAGTAAATATTAAACACAGACGCAAAGATTTAATTTAAATTTCACCAAGCTGATTACTCACTACAAACTCTAAAAAGTCTTATTTTGACTTGACAAACTGGTTATATCTAAGTCCTTTTTTAAAAAAAATTGAATTTTTTTCCAAATTTTTCGAATTAGTCTTCCCATTAACGCCATTATATTGTTAATTCAGACTGATTTGTAGAACGCACATGAACACAAGAGGTGGGATTTATCACATGAACCAATCGCAGCCAAACATAACCAGTCATATCCAATCATATCGCAATGGAGGCATTGCCTCCTCTCACATGACTTTTCCCCCATTCATTCTCAATTACCCCCCACCCAAACCCACCGCACGCTTTAGGGGGACTATTAAAACTCAGTGGGCTCAGGGGAGGCGAGAGAGACGCAAACTCTCTCTCTAACTTTCCCTGCTGGTGTCACTGTTGGACAATGTTTCTTTAGAAAAACAAGTGATTTATACACTTTTTAAAGTTATATTTTGTAATATTTGAATTGTTTTATTTTTGTAAAACAAACTTTTTTCTCATCCAATAATTTGAGGAGGCACTACGTCCCTAGCCCCCCAGCCCCTAGGTAATATAATCAATAAATCTCACAACAAAAAGAAGCTATACCATTTATAGAAATATTTATTAAATAGCAACACAGGCTTATTTATAATGCTGCTTTCTTACTATTCTTATTCTTTATTACTTCACTGCCTTTTAATGAGTGATTTGAACGGTTCCGTAAACTTCATAAGAACACTGATTATACTGAAAGATTTCATTTAGATCTGGCATCGAGCCTGACGATGATTTAACAGATAAGTTGTGTCGATATCAGGACAAAGAGTGCTTATTTTATTTTAAACTCATTTGATTTTTTTTTTACCCCAGGTGTTGATTTCAAAATGAAGACCTTGGAGATAGATGGCATTAAAGTACGAATACAGATATGGTATGTTTTATGTTTCGCTGATGATATAACGGAATATGATCCATTCGTTGTGCTAATCAGATGTGTGTATGTACGCAGGGACACAGCAGGTCAGGAGAGATATCAGACCATCACTAAGCAGTACTACAGAAGAGCGCAGGTGATCTTCACACATCTCACTGACTCATATACTGATCTAATAATGGAGTCAGATCTAATAGAGATGCCTGTTGGTCTCCATTGTGTGATACTTCACTGATAAACTCTCATTATTATGTACGGGTGGACTGAAATGGATTCTGTATCAACAGGGTATTTTTCTGGTGTATGACATCACAAGCGAGCGCTCGTTCCAGCACATCATGAAGTGGGCCAGTGATGTAGATGAGGTGAGGCTGTGGAGTTTAAAGCATATCTGTCTTATGTTCTATGTATCTAAATATAACCTGCTTCTTATTAATACCTCTTCATTTAAATTCCACCGCCCCTTTCTTTCTTTAACTCTACATCCACAGTGGGGTTCTAACAGTCAGAGTCTACACTGCAAATCTGGAATTTCAAAGTGCCCCTATTATGCCATTTTGAATATTGCCTTTTCATGCAGTGTGTAATGCAGCTTGTTGTTGTAAAGTTGTAAAGCTGAAAATGCACAATAAATAAAGTTATTGTCTTCCAACAGCCCAAACAAATCATTAGTCATTTGAATCCCACTTCCAAGATGGCTACACATCACAGTGTAACACATTTTCATAATTCCTGCCAACGTTCTACACTGGCCGGCCACAAACGAATTTACCCGCCCTCAGTCACGTAATTTTACTGACGACTGCTTCACTAATCTCGGGTTCACAAAATACTTGCTTTTGAAAGATGGCTCAGTACCCAGTTTATTTGGACCAGTTGGCTCCACTGAATCACAACCTGTAAAAATGATAAATAGTTGATGTTTATATTTATAATGAGCATGTTACGCGGTAGACCGATCACAACAGACTGGGCCATCTGACCAATCAGAGCAGAGTAGGCTCAGGGAAAGGAGGGGTTTAGCGAGACTGCATTTTTCAACTGCTTCGAATTAATCATTTGAGAACCACTGGAAAATGAGGTGATATTAAATGCATATTTTGAGAAAACAAATGCAGTTTTTTTGACCTTACATGCATGTAAACCTATTTTAAGAGACTCACAAAACATTATTGGGAACCCTAAAAATGGCATAATAGGGGCACTTTAAATTACATTTAATTAACAGCTGAATGTTTGGGGATATAGGAAAAAAGTAAAACAAAGAAACATTATAAATCATAAATATTTATGATTTTGCACTATATGCAATTTTGTTACTTATTAATAATTTTCACTAATTATAAATTCAACAGTTTTTTTTATTGTATTTATTTTTATTTCATAGCACCAAAACACTTTTTTACTTTATTTTTTTTAATTTTTTAAAAAAAAATGTTATTGATGTTAATAATATACACTACCAGTCAAAAGTTTTCAAACAGTAGGCTTTTTTTAATGTGTCTCTTCTGCTCACCAAGCCTGCATGTATTTGATCCAAAGTATAGCAAAAACAGTAAATTTATCCTATTTAATCCTATGTAATCCTATTTAAAATAAATATTTTCTATTTGAATATATTTTAACATTTAATTTATGCCTGTGAAAAGATCTAAATTTTCAGCATCATTACTCCAGTCTTCAGTGTCACATGATCTTTCAGAAATCATTCTAACATGCTAATAATTAGGAAATATTATTATTATTATTATTATTATTATCAACATTAAATATATTAAAAATATTATTTATTTATGTATGTATTTATTTATTTAACATTTTTTTCTGGATTCTTTGAATAGAAAGATCCAAAGTTTAGCATTTATCTGAAATAAAGAGCTTTTGTAACATTATACAATATACCATTCAAAAGCTTGGAGTCAGTATAATTTTTGTGAAAGGAATGATCAAAATTAATACTTTTATTGACCAAGGATGCTAAATTGATCAAAAGTGACAATAAAGACATCTATAATGTTACAAAAGATAAATGCTGTTTTCTATTCATCAAAGTAACCTGGAAAAATTCTACTCTATTCTTTTCAACAACAACAACAACAACAACAACAACAACAACAACAATAATTATAATATATGTTTTTTGAGCAGCAAATCAGAATATCAGAATGATTTCTGAAGGATCATGTGACTGGAATAATGATGCTAAAAATTCAGCATTGACATCACAGGAATAAATTACATTTTAAAATATATTCAAATAGAAAACAGTTATTTTAAATAGTACAAATATTTCAAAATTGTACAGTTTTTGCTGTATTTTGTATCAGATAAATGCAGGCTTGGTGAACAGAAGAGTCTTTTTTGCCTTTTTAATGTTACAGATATGTTTATATATTATTATCAGAAATAAAACACTGAAAAACAAATCTCAAATCTCAATGTTCATTGTGGACTTTTGGATCTCATTATATGATTTGTAGATTACTTTAAAAAAAATTAACCTCTCGTTTTCCCACAAGAGGTCAAAAGAAAACTTGATAAAAAAAATTGCGATTATTGTTTTTACTCAAGCTGAAGCTCTTCTGTTATATGAATACTACGTCTCATACCATATTTGTCTGTTTCCGCTCTGCTCCATCCATTCGCCTCTACTAAGTCTCTCATCTGTTCTGTTTTTTATCAGTACGCCCCTGAGAAAGTGCAGAAGATACTAGTTGGGAACAAGTCTGATGAAGAACAGAAGAGACAAGTAGCTACAGAACAGGGAAACAAGGTAATAATCATGTGACACCTAATATCTAATGTCTAAGGTTAAAGATTTTCTTTAGACATCTTAATCTTTTTTGCTCCAGCTTGCCAAGGCTTATGGAATGGACTTTTTTGAGACAAGTGCCTTTACCAACCACAACATCACAGAGGTACAATGTTATCTGCATGTTTTATCTTCTCTGCATGCTATTTCTGTATTTTTGTTTGCACATTTTTATTAGCAGTAAATATGCAATTTTTTTTATCTTTCCTTGCATGTTTTTTCAGTCTTTCACTCGATTGGCTGAATTAGTTTTACAAGCCAATAAGAAGGATCTGGATTTGTTGGGAGGATCCATGAATGATGAGTTCAACCTCGCTATTTTGGAGGAGCAGGAAGGATTGTGTAATGTTAGCGACGACACGCGTAAGTCCTGCTGGTGCTGAGGACAGGAAGTGACATGACTACTTTTTCAGTTGATTTCCATATTTAAGTTGCATTTCCATTTTGAATATCATTTTGCAAAATTGAACGGTATTGTTGAACAGTGTTTGATGCCTTTAATGGCTTATTTCCTGCTGATTCTTATTAATATTATTTATTATTCATTATTTATTTTATAGTTACTACAAATTAGGAACATTACAGAATTCTTGTATATGTATATAAAGGATATTTTTCTTTTTTTTTTTCCCTCAAAATGAGATCAAACTGGCACTGCAGTGCAATTGTACATTATTTAGTTCAAGCCACACATTCAGAGTCAGTCACGTTATATTAAATTTGACATATAAAAAACATTGATTAAAGTGTAAGGCAGCATTGACATAATGTTTTTTTCAAAGGAATAGCTCACTCAAAAATTAAAGTCTGTTGAATATTTACACACCCTCAGTCTAGCCAATATGTAGATGAGTTTTCTTTTAATTTAGCGTCACTTGCTCACCAATAGATCCTCTGCAGTGAATGGGTGCCGTCAGAATGAGAGTCCAAACAGCTGATAAAAACATCACAATAATCCACAAGCAATCAACACAACCCCAATTCATCAAGTAATGTCTTGTGAAGCGACAAACTATGCATTTGTAATAAACAAACCCATTATTAAGGCATTTTAACTTTAAACTAAAGTATCATAATCCATAAAAATACACCAACATATGTTTAGACTTTGTTTTGCTATGTTTTGTCTTGTAAACAGTGCTTGGTTTGTGCATATATCTCTCTTGGTTTAGAGAAAGCAATATTATGGAAAGTGTCTTATTGATGGATTTGTTTATTACAAACACGGCTTTTCACTTGACAAGATGTGGATTATTGTAATAATGTTTTTATTAGCTGTTTGGACTCTCATTCTGACGGCACCCATTCATTCCACACAGTCCACTGGTGAGCAAGTGATGTAATGCTACATTTCTAAGAAAACAAACATTAGTTAGAGGTAAGTAAATTTTTAAGCAATTTTTCATTTTTTGGTGTGCTGTTCCTTTAACATATTCTTGTGTTTTCCTATGATACTTCATGTGAATATATTCAGATCTGATTTGGCTTTCTATAAAATTCTTGAATACTAAAACCATGAATGCACCCACTTGACCACTAAATGCTGTTTCAAGGTAATAAATTTATTCCCGAGTGATGAACTGATGAAGCTTCTCATGTCAGTGTAACAATATAAGCTTCTTTTCTGTAAAAGCACTGTAAAAATATTGTCACTAAACATGCTGCTCACCAGTTCTGGTCCACTGTGATTGTAAATGAATGCAAGGATTTTTATCTCATTAATTGGAGGTTACTGCAGAAAATTTATTCAAATTGTATCATTTAATGTGGTATTTTATACCAGTGTTACATCAAGCTCCTTTTCCATCAGTAATCACTATTTAGCTGATTAGAATAGATTGGAATGTTTCAACTTTTACTCTATAAATGATTCTGGAATTGATGTGGTTTAGTTTTCATCACAGCACACCGAATAATATTTTTCTCCTGCTTAAATCAACATCTTATACAAACTTGAGTGAAACGTATGCAGACCGTCGTGATTCCCAGCATTTGATGCCAATGTGCATCGCTGCAATGAAATGAGTTGTATTGCTATGATTCAATGTATATTACACTATTGCAGCATTTATATGTGCAAGTGGTATTGTACTCTGTTACTTTAAATGAACTCTTGAATAATGCTGATGTTTACCTGTCTCATCTGAGAAGTTGTTTCATGAAATGTCTATGAAAAAATCTGAGAAATTTAAATGCGTATGTGGTTATTTATATATAAACTGTAATATTGTGATTCTGTTTAGGGGGTCAAATAGTTATGAATAAACATCTAATTATAAACAGGTTTTTTTTATTATAATGAGGAATTTTGAGATACAAGTCTCTGTAAGTGCAACACCACAAGTTAACACTAGGAGGCAGTTTTGCAAAGCTGAAATCCCTGTACTGAAATGTAGTTGTGCATTTTGGGGCAAACAACAGGGGAAGAAGAATGTGTTTGCGGTTTTATCTAATGCTCAGAACTGGGATTTGTGAGGTATTTTAATAATGAAGTCAGTTCATTTGCTCAATTTTATCAAGGTCATGATGTTTTTTTCTTAACACAAGAATTTATGCCTTGATGCTACTGATTGTTAATGGTACTTTAAAGCACTCTGAAACAAAATATTCTGCTTGTGCATTTTGTAGCAAAGCAGATCTCTCTCTCAAGGCCATACACCGATAGATAAAGTTTGAACAGAGAGAGCACTGATTTAAGCAAATAAGCCAGTTTGATGCCACATGCAGATACATGGATGCAACAATTACAGTGCAGATATATATTACTCAATACAATTATCTAAATGTTACAATCTATGCCCTACAAACATTTTCTTTCTTCTGTGGAAGACAGATATTTAATAAAAATGATTGATATATTGTTTACACTTTACAGTAAGGCTCCATTTGTTAACATTAGTTAACTGCATTAGTTAATTGTGCTGGGTTTTGACAAATTTCACAGCTTGATTCTATTCAATTCGATATTGATTATTTTGAATGTATATCAGGCACAGTACATACATTTTCTCAAGGAAAAAACCTCAACTAATGCTGTAAAATACATTACTATTGAAGGAACTGATCTGTATAAAATGCTTAAATTACACTCAGCAGTTTTTTTTATAATAATAAAGTTATAGTTACGTAATTATATTTCTACTCCAATTTGTTTTTTTAAATATAATGTAAATAATTGTTGGCTGTCATAAAAATTTGACAGATGTATTCAAACATGAATATTTAATACATAAATATTTAAATATTGAACAGTAAAAATTATAATGAATATGTTATGGTTATTATATTTAGCAAAATGCTTCTCTTGAGTTTTCATTTTTTTCTAGATGACGAAGGCTACGTTCACTTTGCAGTTTTTGGGACTTGACAAAGGTGTGAGTCTCGAAATGTTCCGTTCACACAGCAGCTTACAGAAGCGTTTTGAATACTGTCTGTATGACCGTGTAATGGGAGTCGAGCCTGTATTCCTTACAAGTAACCATAGCAACAGGGACCAAAGTAATATCAAAGATGGCAACATCCATAAAACTTAACGTTTTATCACTTTCTGACACACAAGAGTCCAATCGAGCCCCGAGTTCATTCATCAAACCTTCATTAACCAACAGCAGCTTTTATATTCGGGTGAAGGGCGCATTTGAGTCGCGCACAGAACACCACACTGACGGGAGACTGGAGATGAAACTTTCAGATGACACATATCTTCGTCATTGTAAGTTAGCGAAACCACACAAGAAAGAACAGTGAATGACGTGACGGACAACTAGTTGTCCAGTCCTGTTCCGTTCACACAGCGCGTGTGTTCCGAGAATGCGGTTGTCACACCTGTAAATAACCGTGCTCTGTGTGAACGTAACTGTATTAAGCTCTCAAAACTAGTACTGACAATTGTATTCTGCTGCTGAGTGAATGAGGCCTTAGCAGTTAGCGAATTTATGGTCATCCAAGGTGTTTTTTTTCTGAGGTAAATATGACGTTACGTGACCATGTTTACAAGCTGTTACATTGACGTCGTTGGAAGTTGAAACACTGATTGAGCGATTACATGAGACAAGATACAGATTTTGGTAAGCTGTACTCTTTCTTTAAACGTACCTTTAGATGTTTATTCATGTTTATTTTCATGTTGAACCTGGTATTGAAGTAGAGATGATCAGTAAAACTGCAGCTTCTGAGGTGCTATATCTGTCACTCCACATTAAACAGCGCCAAAACGACATTTATTGTTTGAATACTGTAATAAAATGGACAGAATTTGATATCTGAGACTTTAAGTAAAAGTAATAAAAAAGTAATAAAGCTTATTGCGATTTGTTGGACGGGAAGTAGGCTACAATGTTCCATTCATTAGCCTAACTGAAAACAGGTTTGGCTAATCGATTCTTGCGATTTAAGAATCAACATTGTTTGAGAATGGATTACAATCGAGAATATTTTTTTTTTTTTTACCCAGCCCTTCAGTTAAAGGAGAAGTCAATTTCTAGAGCAACAATTTACAAATACTTTACTCACCACCTTGTCATCCATGATGTTCATGTCTTTCTTTCTTCCGTCGTAAAGAAATTATGTTTTTGAGGAAAACATTTCAGCATTTTTCTCCATATAATGGACTGATATGGTGCCCTGATTTTGAACTTCCAAAATGCAGTTTAAATGCAGCTTCAAACGATCCCAAATATGGTTGTAAACAATCCCAGTTGAGAAAGAAGGGTCTTATCTACCGTAACGATTGGTTATTTTAATAAAAAATAATACAATTTATATACTTTTTAATGCCAAACACTCGTCTTGTCTTACAAGACTGTTTTTGTTCCTGTTCATGACAGGTAGGGTAAAATTCCCATGTCATGTTCTCCCTCAACTTCAAAATTGTCCTATATTGCTGTTTTACCTTTATTGTTAAAGGTGTTTGATCTTCTTTGCATGTTCACTTTGCAAAACTGGGTCGGTACTTCTGCAGTGATGTAGGATGATTTTAAAATGATTTTTGAAGTTGAGGGAGAAAATACGGTCAGAGTTTTTCGACATACCCTAACTGTCTTAAACCGGAATACACAGAGTTCAAGGACTGCAAGGCAAGACGAGTATTTGAGAATAAAAAGTATATAAATTGTATTATACAACCGCATTTGGGATCGTTTGAAGCCGCATTTAAACTGCATTTTGGAAGTTCAAATTTGGGGCACCATAGCAGTCCATTACATAGGGAAAAATGCTGAAATGTTTTCCTCAAAAAACATAATTTCTTTACAACTGAAGAAAGAAAGACATGAACATCGTGAATGACAAGGGGGCGAGTAAATTATTATTTCTAAATTATTGTTGTGGCAGTGGACTTCTCCTTTAACATAAAATAACAATAAAAAATACTTCTAAAGCATTTGTTAATCTTAGTTAATGTAAATTCCAACATTTGCAATAGATTATTACAATCAAAAGTTAGGGTTAGTAAGTGTCCATAATATGAAAGTAACTTTAACTGCAAAGGCCAAATTTCTGTTGTGTGCTACAGAAGAAAGAAAGTCATACAGGCTTGGAATGACACTTGGGTTAATAAGTAATGACAGTATTTTCATTTTTAGGTGAACTATTTGTTCAAAAGACAACATTTTTATGTTATCCCAGATGACAAATCAGAATGAATGATGTGAAATAGTAATGCAGTACTTTACATGCATGTACATCTCTTTACAAAAACAAACATTCATCTTCATTAATATTATTGGAGTGCTCTAAGCCTGTTTGACACACATGAATGCACAAATGTTTCATATTCTACTAAAAGGCTCACTGATTTGCCTAACTCTGCTATTTGCCTTTTATACAAATACTTCATTTAAATGTACATTGTGTGTGAGGATGCATTTGTAAGGCTTGTTAGTAAATCTATTCAGGTGTCACAATTTGTTTTCTTGACGATGACTCTAATATTATGTGTCATCTCTGAGAGACAGTGTGGGCCAAGTGAAAGAGCTCTATATAGTGTTGCTAATACTGACAAGTTCTCATCTCTGTCATCAACTGTCTAGTTGCATGAGGGAACTCAATCCCTCCACACATGATAAAGATGTTAAAAAATGAAGGGGTAACTTAGATAACATAATGATGGCTATCATGTAAGAACAGCTAAAGTCTGAAGATTACATGAGAACACATTTGCCTCTTTTTGAGCCGAACTTTAATCCAGCTATTGTCATTAGTCTCACTTTTGATTTAAACAAGATTAATCTTTTTTCTTTATCCTCATTGTCAGCATTCCGAGGTTTGGATGCGGGCTCAAGCTGATTTTAAAAGAGAGGGAGAGCTTCAAAAACAGCCTTTAGCTCCCCTCAGTGTTCCTTTCCTAGATAATCCTGTCATGCCATAACCAAATACTTCCCTGCAATTGGTTCTCACCTATCCTCATTTAATCAATGATTTGCTCAGAACAAAAACTTGCCAGGCATTGAGAGAAATAAACCAATACATCCTTAGGAAATAGAGAGAGAGAGAGAGAAACAAGATGTGCTTTAGTATTATTTTTGGGGTGCGTGCGCATGCAGCGGGGGCGTTTGGTGAGGAGAGGGGGGGTCCAGCTTCAGGACACTTCTGCTAAGCACTGTGTTGTCATCCTCCCACCTCGCCACACTGTGCTTTCACACCAGAGTGAGTCACGCTGGCTCTCTGAGCTCTGGAGGTGCGCAATGTGGAATGCTAAGCACCCTGAGAGAACTTCACAGCATTCAGACTCTTTCTACTCTGCCTTCTCATCTCTCCTTTATACCTGCTTGGAGATGTTGAAAAAGGCTGAGAGAAGGCAGCTTGATCTTTCTGTTCATATGCACAACTAAATGTACATTTGGTGTTACCTTGGTTTACCTTACTGTTAGGCTATCTATCTATCTATCTATCTATCATATAGAATGCATTATAAATAGATAAATAGCTATTTACATATTCAATAAATAATTGTTCATTATATATATGCTATAGATAGACATTTACAGATATATTTATCTATTTATATTCAATATAAAATCTATTATATAATGCATATGTTATATATTTACATATAATGTATATTATAAACAAAAAAAACATTTGAAACATATAATGTGCAATATATATTACAAAAATATATTGTAGCAAATATTGTTCATTACATATAACATGCTATTGATAGACATATACAGACATATTTATTTATATATATTCAATAAATAATCTATTATATATAATGCATTATAGATAGACATATATAAATATATTTATCTACATATTGATTAAAAAATGTGATAAATGTATATTGTAAATAATGTGCTAAATGTATAAAAATAAAATATTTTAAACTATATAAAATGCACAATATATATATTGTAACTGATGTTCATTAAACATGATTTGCTATAGATAGACAGATACAGATAAATATTTATTTATAGATTATTCAATAAATAATCAATAATGTATAATGTTATAAATAGACAGATATATATTTATTTACATATTCAATAAATAATATGATAAATGTACATTAAAAGTAAAGCATTTTAAACACTATAATGCACAATATATATTGTAAAAATTTATTGTAATAAATATTATTCATGATATATAATATGCTGTAGATAGATAGATATAGATATAGATTTATTTATATATATTCTATAAATCTATCTATTAAATGTAATGCCTTGTAGATAGATAGATAGATAGATAGATATATTTATTTACATATTCGGTCAATAATATGCTATTGATAGACAGATACAGATAATTTATTTATATATATTCAATAAATAATCTATTATATATTATGCGTTATAGATAGACAGATATATTTATTAACATATTTAGTAAATAATGTGATAAATGTATATTATATAATAAAAATAAAACATTTTATACATTATATATAATGCTCAATATAAATTGTAAATATTTATTGTAATATATATTATTCATTATATATATATATATATATATATATATATAGATATATAGATAGATAGATAGATAGATAGATAGATTTATTTACATATTCAATAAATAATATGCTATAGATAGACAGATACAGATGTATTTATTTATATAAATATTCAACAAACAATCTTTTATATATTCTATTATATATAATGCGTTATAGATAGACATATATATATTTATTTACATATTCAATAAATAATGTGATAAATGTGTATTATAAAATAAAAAATAACATTTTAAACATATAATGCACAATATATATTGTAAAAATGTGTTGTAATGAATGTTTATTACACATAATTCGCTATAGATGGGCAGATAGTTATATAGTTATTTATATATATTCAGTAAATAATTTATTATATATAATGCATTATAAATAGACAAATACATATTTATTTACATATTCAGTAACTAATATGAGAAATGTACATTATGAAATAAACTTAAACATATATAATGTAAAACATTATATATAACATGCTATAAATAGATACATTATATTATAAAATACAAATATGCTACAGATGGTGCAAAATTTTAAACATTATAATGTGAAATATATATTGTAAAAAAATTATTGTAATAAATATTGTTCATTATATATAATATGCTATAAATAGACATACATATAGATGTATTTATATATATATATTCAATAAATAAATATATGATGATCTGTTTAACTATATGTCTGTCTAACACACACACACACACACACACATATATATATATATAAAATGTGCAATATATTACAATAAATAATATGAATATATATTGTTAAAATATAGAACACACACACACGTAAATAATAAATTAAAAATATACATATTTTGTTCTGTACCTTTTGTATTTTGTTCTGTACCTATTGTACATATTTTGTTCTGTACCTTCTGTACCTTTTAAAATCCCAATATGTACAATTAGAAATGTCCCGTTTTCATAACTCTACAGATGAGGACATAAAACAAATGTACTTTTTTAGTGGATAAAACACTGAATGTGCCTGTGTGGTTCTCAGCCTAGAATCAGTTGGTAAGCAGCCAGGGAAGCGCCTTAGGATATTGACTCAGGCATCATGAATCTCAGAGCACCAGGAGAAACATTCAGCACAGATATCTCCAATTTCATACTCCACACTGCATTGTGTGCACTGTGCACCTATAAAAAGAAAAACCATGATTTCTTAAGGCAACTGCAATTACTAACTTGCATTAGCAGTTAATGCTTCTCTTAAGGGAAATGCTAATAAAGTCTTGGAACACACCTAGTGAATAAAAGTGACAGTCATTCATCTCTCTCTGTGGGCATTTGGTAATTACTTCACTGATTCCATCAATATAATAACACAGATATGAACAATAAACAACATGGGCTAGCTTAATTATCCTATATGTTAATCACATAAACTAACTAGCGCAACAGCCATTTTGAAGGCCTTGCACGCTCTCTGCACTGCGCTTCTCATTGGGTCACACAAAGACCCTATGTGCTCAGCAACAACTTGTCACCTTTCTGCATGTCATTCTGTATTAGTGTATCTGCATCGCTTGAGTGGAGCTAAATGAATGGGACCATTCTTCCTGTTCCCCCAGCATCCCTGACAAGACATTCCTATGTGAGGTCACACATGCAATTGTGTGGCCAACATGTAGGGGGCGTCAAGTATTGATCACTCAAACAGGACAAAGACATTCCTAAATAATTTTGGAGGAATGGTCAGATGGTAGCAACCTTTTCGACATGATTTCTGTTTGTGTGTCTCACAAAGTAATGGAATCAAGTGCACTCATTTTAAAGAGATTAATTGCGTTGTGGTACGTGTGTCAAAGACTGAGATGGAAGAGAAGAAATTGTTGAATAAAGTATTTTTGTTTTCTGGGACACAAAAATATTCTCGGAGCTTCGTAAAATTACGATTGATCCACTGATGTCACATGGACTATTTTAACGATGTCCTTACTACCTTTCTCTGCCTTGGATGTGTCAGTTGTGTTGCTGTCTATACAGGGTCAGAAAGCTCTCAGATTTCATCAGAAATACCTTAATTTGTGTTCTGAAGATAAATGAATAACAGTATTTTAATTTTTGTGTGAACTATCCCTTTAAGTTGATGTGATAATTAGATTTTTCTGGAATATTTATGAGACATGAGTAGACGTACTGGTATCAGGAACTATACATTAAATCTTGCACAAAAGTTTGGACAAACCTACTTATTCTTTATTATTATTATTATTATTATTTTCATTTTATAGTTACATTTATGCATGCACCTTATATCATTACATACAATATAACACCTATTAGTGTTCACTGTCAACAAAAGAAGAAACCCTTTTGAAAAAAAAAACGCATATGCTGGTTAGGTATGTTTTGAAGCATCGCTGCTGGTTTGAGCTGGAGCAAAGCTGGAGCTCAAAGAAACATAACTAACCAACAGATGTTGTTTTTTTTTCAACAGGGAAGGTTGCTAGTTATCAGAGCCTTAACCATAAATAACCACTAGTGTATTGTCATAAAAACTAATATCTGTCAACCTCTAATTATTTGACACCAAATTTTGAACGTTTCAGTGGAATAGTCATCATAAAAGTTGCTGAATGAAATTGTAGACATACCAGTCAAAAGTTTTTTAACATTAAGATTTTTTTTAAAGACGTCTCTTCTGCTCACTAAGCCTGCATTTATTTGGTACAAAGTACAGCAAAAACAGTAAAATTTTGAAATATTTTTACTATTTAATATAACTGTTTTCTACTTGAATATATTTTAAAATGTAATTTATTTCTGTGATCAAAGCTAAATTTTCAGCATCATTACTCCAGTCTTCAGTGTCACATGATCCTTCAGAAATCATTCTAATACACTGATTTGCTGTTGAAGAAACATTTTTAAAAATTATTAATTATTATTGATATATTTTTTAATACTTTATTAATACTTTTCTTTAACAAGGATGCTTTAAATTGATCAACAGTGATGATAAAGACATTCATAATGTTACAAATAATTTCTATTTCAGACAAATGCTGTTCTTCTCAACTTTCTATTCATCAAAGAAACCTGAAAAAATTCTACTCAGCTATTTTCAACATAATAAACATAAATGATTTTTTTAGCAGCATATCAGAATATTACAATGATTTATGAAAGATCATGTGATTGGAATAATGATGCTAAAAATTCAGCTTTGAAATCACAGGAGTAAATTACATTTTAAAATATATTTAAAAAGACTTATTTTAAATATTTCAGAATGTTACTGTTTTTGCTGTACTTTGTATCAAACAAATGCAGGCAGGTGAGTAGAAGAGACTTTAAAGTATCATTACAAATCTGACTGGTAGTGTATAACTGGCAGTTTGTGTAAAATATATTGTGAAATGCCTTTACTTTTTTGAGTTATATTTGACAAAATATTTGATGGTATAACAACTTGTATAACAATTTCACAGTATGTTTTTTTCTCAACTACTTCCTGCTGGTGTTTACATTTATCAGGCACTGTTGGCTACAAATACCAAAGAGAATTTAAAATACTCACCAGCACATATCTAGTACAACAGGTTAAACTGGAGACGATTTCTAATGAAGTAAAACACTGACTGTTCTTACTAGTAACCAAAATGTTAATGCTTAGGATGTAACATTTCACCAATGCTATCCAATTAACACGACACAGATTTAGGACAGGTCAACCCTGCAACTCTTGTCAAAGACAACAGAATACCAGTCGTGTGATAACCGTGCAGCACATAAATTGTGCTGTTGCTACGGCAACCCTATCCATAGGGGGCCCATTCCCACAGATACAAATAATCCTGCAAATCACGCTTCCCATCTATCGCGAGATTCCTCTAAGCGAAGCGGAGCAGCGCTTGCAGTGACCTCATCAGCAGCTGCAGCGTGAGGCGGAGCTGCAACTTTTGTATGAACTTCGAAGTTGAATAATTGTGAACGAGACGCTGAGGCCAACGGTACTGCTGCTGGAGTAGATACAACAATACACTGAAAAAATCTCCCGCGACACACGGGGAAACAGCAGGAATAACGGCCGCACGCAGACTGCACTCCGCTGGCGATTATTACGAGGCGGAGAGACGCTTGTGTCGGACTTTTATCGCAAGATTTCGTGGAAGCACAGACCGCACAAGAGCAGCGAGAGAGAGGTGGAGAGGGAAGAAGGTGAGTTTGTAAGATGTCTGTGATTTAACTATCCATGCCAACTCCGAACCGCACGTATATATGTGGAAAGAGAGCCACGGATGTGGCAAATATTTTTCCAAAGAAAGCGTGTTTTGTAAACGCTAATATATCGAGCGAGCGAGTTGCGACGGTTAACCAATGATCTCAGCTCACCTGATTATCAGAGGAAAACAAGATTCGGTCAGAAAGTTGCATTGAAAACGATCATATTTTGATAACCGATAGTAGTCAGGATGTAAACATAAACACGTCGTCCTATGTGTCGTTATTATTTGCTCTCATTTTGACAAAACAAGACAGTGCAAGGTGAAAATTATGTGGTTATAGTTAAAGAGTTTTGGTCTTAACCCCAGATGTGGGAAGAACACAGAGCTGACAGCCTAGCAACTTCATCAACATGGATTGTGCATGTCACATGCACATTTAATCATTATTGCATCAGTCAGGAAATAATTTAATAATGTGGAGAGCAACTTATGAAAAGACATAAATCTGACGCGTGTGTTTTACATTATTAAGCCACATTATTGAGTTCCATGGGAAAGGTTAACTGGTAAATAATTCAGGGATACTTGAATTCCTGCAAATGAGCATATGTCTTTTCACTTCTTATTATTGAAGTACATTTTTAAAAGTGTTATTTCCAGGCCTGGAGAAGTCATGGAAATAATGTAGTGGATTTTTTTGTAGCTGTACCGGTATGTTTTTCCTTATGTAGTTGATGCTTTTTGAGTGCAACCTCTATAGAATTTATTTTAAAATCATCTGAGAAGTTTTGCACATTTATTGATCAAAAGACTATCTATCTATGTATCTATCTATCTATGTCCCAAAAACTTGTGAGCTGCCTACCAAGCAGCATTTTTGGCCACCACCGATTCATTCCTTAAGCTAATTCCTATGGAATCTGCTGCATTTGCTGAGAATCGGATCAGGTGTCCAATTGGAGGAGTCATTGGGGCTGTAGATCGCATTGCGTTTATTATGCATAACATTTTGTCACGTCGAAATTGTGAGGTCTGTGTTGTAGGTTGACTAATGGCCCTTCAGTCAGTTTTCTCCCTGTAAGGGCTTCGCTGATTTGTCATTTGCATGTCTTTTCTTCGTCGTGTGGGTGGTGTGTGCTCACTGTGTATTGGCCAGGCTCTAAATGCAGTTCGTGTGGGGGTGGATTTGAAGAGCAGGTCCCTGATTGAAGTGCTTTCTGGCATTCCCTTTTTTAACTTTGGATGTATGGAAGATGCAGACCGTCTCAAAGTAGACCAACTTTGCGTTGGTGTCATGTCCTTGAGATGTTGATGTTGCGGTGTCCTTTGACAGGACTGCCACTATTTTTCTTTAGTCTTCGTGTGGTTGACTAAAAATAGACAATCTGACTACTTTCAAACTTTTTTTTTTTTCCCAGTTGACCACCTAAATCCACCTGTGGAACAGCATGGATCCCATTTTCATTTTGTTATATAAACATCGCTTGTCTTTTTTAGACGTAAACAATGCTGCATTAAGAACTTTGATAAAATCAAGCAGATATCATTCCTACCGTGCAAAACGCACTCAGATTTAATGTTTTCTTTACCTCAGCCTCTATCTAAGAATGCCAAGGATGCAGTTATCTGCAGGCAGTGTCGCATTTCCAATATTAAGTAGCCTATTGAAAGGGAGTGTGTAGGTGGACACGCACATGTTGTGAAACATGTAGAAAACGAAATGTGCGAGGGGGAAAAAGACGCCTGGGTGGATGATTGGCAGCTGAGGGATTATCAAGAGTTTTTCACATGTAGAGTGGCTCCAGATTCTATAGATACTGCTGGATTAAGGCTGGGCAAATAAGTTTTATTCATTGCCTCAGGCTTAACAAATTATGTGTGAGTTTGAGCGCTTAACAGCCTCTCCTGTTGTTGTTCTTCTATATGCTGTTGCTATGGAAGTTTGGTTTATGTAAAATCATGTCAGTTGTTTGGTTACGCAAGTGTATTTTTCAAGATTTGGCAGCAGACAACATCTAAAACTAATTCTGTAACAGGTCTGCATCAGATGTGTGTCTACATCCAATTCATCAGACAGTATCTTTTTAACATTTAAGACTTCGTTTGCACTGGAATACATAATAAAGTGCCTCATCTTTTGGGTTTGTTCAGTCCTACTTATATTATCTGAAGCAATTTGCTGTTGCACACTTACAAATGCACATTGCTGTGGGCATTGGTAGCTTTTAAAAGAATTAAATACCCCGAAAATGAAAATCCTGTTTTCATTATGGTATTCCAAACCCATAAGACTTTTTGCAACACATCACTTTGGCCATACTTTGAAAATCCAACCAAAATTTGCATGTTTGCTTTTTATGATGAACAGATTTAATTTAGGCTTTTATTCACATATAAACATTGATTATTGCACGTTAGAGCTGCAATACGATTGGTCGCGATTAATCGATTTTGTTTACATACTATATGTATGTGTGTATGCCATATTTATGCATATATAAATACACATACATGCATATATTAAATATTGTAAAATATTTATTTAGAATTAAAATATATACAAGTGTTTATGTACAAATACATACAAATATTTTTTTAAAAATACACTGCCCTCCAAAAGTTTGGAAACGCCCTAGAAAAGTGAGGTTTTAGACAATATTGGCATGAATCCATGAATTTAATTTGTGCTAATTTTGCACTGATAAGGGACAAAACGAACTACGAAAACATATTTTATTACATAAACAGTTTATACATAGAAAAAACGTAAATTTTCGATTCATCAAAATATCCACCATTAGCAGCTATTACAGCCCTGCATAATCTGGGCCTAAATTCATTGTATTCTAAACTTAATTGGCAATCAATTGTTGAAACTAGTAAGGTGTGCTGACCAAAAAACCTTTTAAAAACCTGGGCCAAGTTTACACCAGTAACCAGGCATCACAGCTGGCAAAGGGGCATGTCTGAATTTGACATGTATATATTGCCATTATTATGTAATCAAAATGATTATTATTGCTGGTCTTCAATGATAATGTCAAGTTACTTTAATGTATTTGCCCTAAAAAATGATAAGGATTTATGCTGATATCGTCCAAAACCACACTTGGGGTGTTTCCAAACTTTTAGAGGTCAGTGTATATACATAATAAATATACACAGTACACACACTTATAGCATGTAAACAGACTTTTATTTTGAATCGATTAATCATGAATAATTGTTTTGCAGCTTTAATGCACATGCACTAGTATTCAATTTATAGGGATTATTTTTATTGTGTATTTTCGTACATTTTGATGAATGAAAGTTTTGGTTGCATGGACTTTCAGTGGATGGACAAAAATGTTGAGAGAATATTACAAATATTTCATTTGTCTTCTGAAGTTTTATGGCTTTAGAGTGGCATGAGTCTGAGTAAATAAAGACAGAATTTTCTTTTTGTGGTGAACTATCCCTTTAAAGGGATTTTTCACCCTAAAAAAGAAAATTCGTTTACAAAAAACGACGCATGTTCACGACATTTACGACTTAGCATTACTCTGCTTGTAAACAAGGCGCAGTGCATTTGGATTCTGTGAACACGCATCAGCGACTGACACGGAAGAGAAGAAGTTGTTAAATAAAGTTGTTATTTTTGTTTTCTTTGCGCGCAAAAAGTATTCTTATAGCTTCACAACACGGTTGAACCGCTGATGTCACGTGGTCTGTTTTAACAATGTACTTACTACATTTCTGAGCCTTGAACATGGGAGTTGCATTGCTGTCTAATATGACTGTCTATCAACTTGTTCTGAAGATGAACGAATGTCTTACGGGTTTGGAACGACATGAGGGTGAGTAATTAATAACAGAATTTTCATTTCTGGGTGAACTGTCTCTTTAAGAGAATCAGTGCAGATGAAATTCAAATAAGTGCCCACAGGTGACTATGACATAAGCATTGTCACCAACAGGAAATAGAAAAGGAAAGGACCTTCCCCACCCAAATTGCTATATTTAGTTCACAAGGTTGCATACTTTTAAAAAGCTCTTTTAAACAGCCACTGGTGGTTTCAACTAGTACTAATTTCCAGCATATTGTTCTGCCACCTCATTTAATCTCCTGTCTTCCTGCGAGCAGCAGCTGTTGATGCCGATCTGATGAATGGCAAAGAAACAGTTGAAGGTTCAGAATGTATCTGCATTATCGCTGATATTCCCACCAACTGTCTCGCCATCTGCCTGGCGGCGCTTGTTGTGTTTCGTGCAGGAGAGCAGAGATTTTCATCCTCTTGCGCTAGAGAGGATGGGTGTTAACATGGCACCCAAACGCTGAAATTAGTATTGAAGGCGCCCATCTTACTTTTGGACTCAATAATTACAGTCCTGTCTCCTCTACCACTTTGGGCTCCATCTTAATGCAGACTGTAGCCTCAGATTTATGCAGCCATTAGTCATGTAGACAGTCTGTTGAAAATTGAAGGTGAGAAATGATTGCTGAGGAATTTGAGATGCAGGATTCTTACTATGTTTTTGATTCATGCCATTTATCCGAGACACAGTATTGAACCTTTCAGAAGTAATGTCGTTTTTTTCCAATCAAAAAGTAAACAAAAAGCCTAATGCCTTTTGCAGAACGAAACCTAGTTAAGTCAGGATTGCGTGGATGCGTTATCAGTGGTGATTCACCTTCCTATGAACGAATATGTGATGGTGGATTTTTAAGAACTGACACAATGTCTTGAGCAAACGTCTTAAGGAGAGTCACTTATCCACTTTTGTGATGAAAACATTCTGGTTAATAAATGGGAGCTTGTCAATGTCATATTCTCCAAGCTTTTCAAGAATCCTTTTGATCTATTTTAAACCTAATCTCATTTTGAACACTGTGTCTTTTGGAACATGTTATTCGTATCACATGTTCACTTCCCTTAGTCATAATGTGGTTTCCTAGTAACAGCTTTGCGGTTTGGCTTATTGGTCAGTTCAACTGTTCTTCTTGGGAATCTGTTGTAATGGAGTGAAATGCGTCAAGCAGGTCCTCCTATGTATTACGTTCATCTTTTTGTGGTTTACCTCCTCACTGTGGTAGTGGTTACAGTGTTATACCAAACATTAAGTCACCATGTTCACTAATGACATGATCACTGGCTTGAGACTAACTACTAACAGACTAGTATTCTGGTTGCAAAAGGATAGATGATAGTCCCTAATGTTCATTGATAAGGATGTGATGGCTGTGTAGGTGAAACTGGTAAATAAAACTTATGCAACCTGCATACAATCTGTGTCATTTCAGACAGTTAAAAATAAACACGGGGTGAGGCAGTTTTTAAAACGATTAATTAAGAGCCTAATTATATACAGAAGAGTACCCACTTCTTGTTATTTAATACCTGTTTTGCTGCTTTTCCTAAAGCCAATTGGGCTGGGGAGTTGGTGGGAGTGACTGCAGCGTTTCCGTTTTCAATTAGGTAAGAAGGGAGAAACGGAGCTTGGCAACCTTTTTGCCCCTCCAGAGGGGAATTGGTTTAAATTAGATTTTTTAATCCCAGGCTCAGATGTCCTTAAAAAATTATGCAAAAATATGCAAAAACTGCTTGTCATTGGGGTATAATTGTATGTTTTTCCCCCCTCACAGCTCCTCGTTTGTTAGTGTATTATTTTATGCACATGACCTTGCATTTTTAACATGTGGTTGTCATTGTTAGCTGTCGAGTAACATGAGGCACGTTCAGGAGAAACAGCAGCAGACTCTGTGGTTTTTACACTCTGAAAATGCTGGGTTAAAAACAGCCCATCTGATTGTTTTGGATTGTTTTGACCCAGCGGTTGAGTTCTCAAATTTCTTGAGTTCTGAACTCAACCTTCCAAGTAGTTTTATTTAACTCAACTATTGTTTAAAAATTACTATGGCTGCCCCCTAATAGTCGACGTGAAGAGGCTTGGTTGACCAAAATTTTATTACTCACTTAGTCACGAAAATTCCACAGGAAGTGGCAAAGTCACGCAGTGACGGATAGATCATTAATGGCTGGTCTGTGTGGTAATATAGTACATCGGGCTTCAAATATGTCTTTCATCTGAAATATGTAAGTAGTTGCAACTTTACATGGCCGCTCCATCTAAAGTTAACCTTGCTCACTTGCTCTTAAAATATGACTCTTTGGTCATACAGATATCAGTAATACATCTTCTGAATCTACATAAAGGCTCTACGTTTATTTGTGTACGCTCACAATAACAACAAAACGTTGTGCTTATGTAAAATAATGAAAGCAAACAGGATGCGCTTTCTGCCGTCTCGGTCAGTGTGAACTTGAACGCGAAACTTCGAAACTCTGTGTGTACTTGACTTACAGACATGAAAAATACATTAATAGAGAGTGAAATGTCTACTTTTAAATAAACCAATTCAAATACAAAGCAGATATTTTCAGATGATGTAATTCATATGAAACGTGCATACAGGTGCATTACTCCTGTGGAGATGACGAGACGGTGTCGCCGACTTCATATAAGCTGAAAACAAAGAAAACACTAGTTTATCAATACATTATTAAAACATTAATGCAGCTGTTTTTCCCTGACACACTTATTATATCTGCCTGTGCGCTGTGGCAAGCTTTTTTTTGTGCTGTTGAGCGCTATTTAGGAAATTAAAGGCTTATTATTATGGTTTATACGGTTTATAAATAAATGTGTGACTAATAGTCGACTAATGCTTGAACGACTGAAATGAATGAGAAAAATCTTTAGTCGAGGACATATTTAGCTTGGGTATATTTGTAGCAATAGCCAACAATACATTGTATGGATAAAAATTAGATTTTATTTTTTATGCCAAAAATCATTAGAATATTAAGTAAAGATCATGATACATGAAGATATTTTGTTGTTTCCTAATGTAAATGTGTATCAATATTTTATTTATTTATTTATTTTTTGCACCCTCAGATTCCAGTTTTTCAAATAGTTGTGTCTCGGCCAAATATTGTCTAATCCTAACAAACCATACATCAATAGAAAGCTTATTTATTCAGAGGATGTATAAATCTCGGTTTCAAAAAATTGACCCTTATGACTGGTTTTGTGGTCCAGGGTCACATATAGTAATTTTTAAGCTATAGTTGAGTTAAATAAACTACCTGGAAGGGTTAAACATTTAACCCAGCCACTGGGTCAAAACAACCCAGTCATTGGGTATATTCATATTTTACCCAGTGCTGGGTTGTTTTTAACCCAGCAGTTTTAGAGTGTAGATGGTCATTAATGGTTAAATGAAGTAACATGTTAGCTTGCAATGTGTGTTATGTGGTTGACCTCACCTTGCAGAAGTAGTATTTTCACTGCTTCATCAAGTAGATAAAGGTCCACTTGAGTTTTAATTTGATTTTGGTTACTGAGATTTACTTAAGACCCCCTTCACACTCCATTATGTAAGCTTATTTTATTTAGTGTTAATCTGCTTATAATGATCTGCAGCCTATTGTGATATTGTTACTGTTTAATCCACTTTCAGCGGTAGTGTTTATGTGAATGATAAATCTGTAATGGATTTGCACCAGGGCTAAGTGGTTTTGTGGTTAAAGATGTAGCTGTGCTAATAGACTAATAAACTTGGTGTTGGCAGCAGTCTGTTTTCAGTGCTTTTCCTTATTCTGTGTGTGTGCGTGGACATCGTGCTTTATCTTTGATATGCTGATATCAGCAGAACTTCTGGCTGACCCGGTGAGTTCTTCCTGGCTCTCTAGAAGTGAATGTATTGCCAGGAAACCAAATATCTCCATGTGAAATCAATTCAATGTCATATGCAACATTGCTTTCGTGGCAGTCTGGTAGTAACACGATGTTCCTTAGCAGTGTCACAGGTCTGAGAGCAAGTGTTTGAATCAGAATATGCCAGACCTTTCTAATTTTATCCAAGCTAAAAAAAGTACTCGCCAAATTACAGAATCTCTAGACGTTAAAAGGCTTTGAGAAACACTATTGTGTATACACACGTTAAAGGTTTAGATCGCCCGAAAATGAATATACGGTCATTAATTACTCACCCTCATGTTGTTCCAAACCCGTAAGACCTTCATTCATCTTCAGAACACAAATTAAGATATTTTCAGTGAAATCCAAGAGCTTTCTGACCCTTAGCAATGCAACTGACATGGTCAAGGACACACTGAAAACATGAAATTGAGACAGATTCATTAAAACAAACTGGTCACATATGAGTCATTTGTTGCTGTTTTATACATCGTAAGTTTGTTGTTGTGTAACAACAGAAAGATGCTGAATAGCTGTGCAGGAAACACTGTAGGATGCAATCCGATAGAGTGCATATCGATTCAAATCAGATTTTCTCATTTGTTGCTGGCGACAATTAGATTTTCCCGAATTTTTATTTTTATTGCCTTTGCAGCTATTTTAAACTCTGTAACTCTTCCAGCAGGAAGTCTGCTATGCTGTTTTGAAAAGGTGTGAGCAGAGGGTCATGGGCGAGGCTGGTAATGTGGAATGAGTGAGAGGGATCTGGACTCAATAGAGGTGAGGTCATCCCTTTGAGCTGTGGCAAAGGCCAGCAAACACAGGAACAATCAAATGTGCATGCCCCAGTACCCTCTGCAGCCCCTACCACACTTTTGTGTACGTGTGAATTTAGGTTCTCTGTGACTCAAAGCAAACATCGTCACCAGGAAGTGAAGGTTAATGATTATTTGGGTAAGGTAGAATGAAACGCTGTGCATCTTTGTTGTCGGACACACGTTAGTTCTAACTGGGACATGTTGTTTACAGATGTTCCCATATTGGTGTTTAAGCTCAGTTAGTCGAAATTTTGAGCATTTTACTCTATACTTTGGTATTTTGTGTCTTTATATATACATAATAAATATACACAGCACATACAAATGTACTATATAAACACAAACTTTTATTTTGTATGCAACCTCCGTGATCATTTCCACTGGGATTTTATTCTAGGAGCGACTGTTTTTCCATTGTCATTCAGATGTTTAGAAAAGAGTGATTCACTGATGACAAGCTGCTTTTGGTGCACACTCATTCAAAACAAGTGAGCCATTTTCATTTGAGTCCGGTGAATGATTTGAACCCGCTTTGATCAGAGCGTTGGAAAGGTGTCTAGAAAGCTGCCGTTTTGGAAGAGCACTCAGATCTTGTGATCAGCTGTTGTGGTTGTGATTTCACTACTTCTAGTGTTACTTCAAAGAAGATCTGTCATGCAAACAATTTTGCCCAGTACCTGAACCATGAAACAATGCCCTACAAGAGCCACTTTTAGGATAATTGCTAGAAAAATGGCTGTGAGGCACGTCAAACTCACAGAGCACTTAAACTCATTGTTTGCATCTGTCATTGCTAAAGGCAACGCACATTTGAGAACAATAGATAGTTATGCAGTGGAATAGTAGATTATAGTAGTTTGTTCCATTTAATAAAAAAAAAGCCAAACTATTTTTTTTAATGCAGTCGAAGTCAAAAGTTCTCATACACCTTGCAGAATCAGCAAAATGTTAATTTTACCAAAATCTGGAAAATGCAAGATGTTAATAATTAGAGAAGGTTCAAAAACTCACTGATGCGTCAAAAGGAAACACGATATATTAAGAGCCGGGGGGTGAAAAGTTTTTCAATTTGAAGATCAGGGTTAATTTAGCTTATTTTGTCTTCTGGGATACATGTAAGTATCTTCTGTACCTTCTGAAGGGCAGTACTAAATAAAAAAAAATATGATATTTAGGCAAAATAAAAAAAGTACACATCTTCATTCTTTTCAAAAGTTTACCCCTGGCTCTTAATGCATCATGTTGCTGTCTGAAGCATCAGTGAGTGTTTGGACCTTTTGTAATAGTTGTACAGTCATTGTGGGAAGGGTTTAAATACACACAAATGCTGAAAAACAAAGAATTTTGCTTGATTTTTCTGAAGAACAGCAGGCAGTTTAACTGTTCAGGATAAACAAGGGACTCATGGATAACTATCACTTAAAAAAAAAAACAATGTCTATGGATTATTCAGGTAACAACACAGTATTAAGAATCAGGTGTATGTAAACTCTTGAACACAGTAATTTTCATAAATTCAACTATTATTTTCTCTTTTGGACTATACGTAAGCATCTTTTATTTGAAATATCTTATTCAGGTTAGTCCTAATAAAATGCATTTTGTATGATCCCTTTTATTTTGGTAAAATAATTAACATTTTGCAGATTCTGCAAGGTGTATGTAAACTTTAACAGTATATTTTTGTTGTGTTATATTATCGATTTCAAATATTTCTTATTTATTTTAATTCAATTATTAATTTGAATATTACAGTGAATGAATTGTTAGTGGATGGATTTTGTCAGCTATTTTAAAATTTTTCAATCTGCCAAATCAGAATCTTAACTGTTTGTATGTATAATGGCCAGTCAATTAAAACTCAGAGCCAGTGATTGGCCAAATCTCGTTTGTTTACTTCCCTTGGGTGATTGTAAGCGTGTTTACTCTCTGTGGAATACATTTACTTTGTGGCTTTGTTGCTTTTTGCCCCAGAGTTGTGAACAGATGTATTTGTGTGTCTGACTGCGTGGTTACTGTAATTCAGAAACCACAGACAGCAATAAAAGGGATTTCACAGGCCACTCATTGTCTGCTGCAAGGGCAACGCCTTCAGGAAAGTTTTGTTAGGGCATTTTCTCAGAAAATGTGAGCCACTTAAAAACCCAGCAGTGCCTGGATTCCTAAAACTGCTAGGTGAAATGGCACCTGTTTGGATATTAAACACTGTTGGAACCAAATCAGTAATAAAAGTAAGTGATACTGATTTAGGAAGTGTGCTTTGACTGTATCCTGCATCTCACTAGCAGCAGTTTATGAAATGCAGATTACACTGATTAACCTCATTTGAAAACTCCGTGGGGATTTTAAGTAAAAACAAGAAGCTGAGTCTTTTAATGGAAACAGTGTTTGTAGGTTCACTGTCCGGTATAATTTATGAGTTATCAAATTAAAACTACAGGACTGACTCTCACTTTGTTGAGAAGCAGATTTCCATGGCAAATTGTGCTGTACGTCTCAGGTGCTCCTGGGCAGGTTAAGTACAGGTTCAGCTCAGCTGAATGAGTTCCTTGCATTCTGACAGATATCTTTTGTAATGCACAATATAGATAATGAACCTTATATAAGCTACTACTTGAAATACCGCAACACTGTCTGTGTTTTCCTTCAAATTTAATCTCAGATGTTGAAAAATTAGCATGAGACATTCCTCTCTGGATTAAAATTCTTACTCTCTTTGAACTCCTGGCGTCATTCCCATCTCATCATTCTCTCACAATGCCAGTCTGTTCATACAAAGTTGAAATGACCATGTCAGCGGGCAAGGCTGCAAATAAAAAGGTTCACTCGGTTCTTAAAAGCTGGAAAAATTTAAGTATTACTTGATAAAGCATAACATTTGGCCATACTTGCACTATTACAAAGTATCCTGTTAGATTTATAGTTAAAAAAACAGCAGCTGTGGTTGCCAGAATTTCACCATAAAAACACAGTGACCGTTTTTTAGCTGTTACAGGGATGGCCTATTATGCTGCCTGTAAATTTTACAACTTATACCCATATATTTCATTAAGTGATATCCTGTTATTATACTGATCTACTTAAACTACCAAAATCCACTGGTAGCCACCAAAACAATTCAGGTAGTAAAGCAGAAAGGCATATGTGCCACAAGTTATTTCTAAGCACCCTTCTAAGCACCCCGTCCATAAAACATGGCCAATATATCGACAGTGACCAGGGTCATAAACGCAAAGTCAGAGCACCTTCAGAGTATCACATGCAGCACTAAAATGATGCAATAAACATGAACTATGTAACTCAAAACACTGTAATACACATTACTGCTAATAAAAATGAGAATAGACTAAATTATTTATGTGAAATATCATATGTGAAATGTCATGCAAGTACTGCTGAGACAATTGTACAGTAATTCAAAGATGATATTTGCTAAAATCACACATTTGATAATATTTTACCTCACAATTACATATAATGTAGTGCTTTCAAATGATTAATCGCAATTAATCACGATTAATCGCATCCAAAATAAGTTTTTGTTTACTTAATGTATGTGTGTGTGTACTGTGTATATTTTATATAAATATTTTAATATATAAACACAACTTTTTTTTACTAAATGTATACATGCATGTTTGTATGTTGATTAATCACAATTAATCATTTGACAGCACCAATATAATGCGATTATAATACCTTCTACAGTTTAATACAGTTTTTTTTTTTTTTTTTTTTTTTTTTTACTCTGTTGTCAGGTAACCTACTTTTAAAGGTGCTGTATGTAATTTTTTGATTGTACTTAAGCATAAAAATACCAGATATTTAGAAAACATGCCAAGTTCACATACTTGTTTCTCTGAAAAACAATCCTACAGACAGTTATTTTGCTCTGAAAATGTGCATTCTGTGTCGGAATGTCTGTTTTTGTTTTGGTCTGTGTGTTTCCGCCCAGTTTCAGTTTAACCAATAATATTTCGACACTCTGGGTTGCCACTTGCAGAAACAGTGTGTTTTGCAGCCATGGATTCTACCTGACTTAAAAAGCTCTACAACTTAGTGTGTAAGGCTTGTTGCCTTCCATTGTCAGTTGTGCTCATTCCTCTTGTGTGTCCTCAATCTGGCAACCCGTGTAAGTGTCGCGTCTGAGGAGGAGGGGGCGAAAGAGAAACAATGTTTTTAACTTCAACCGTAAGCTGTCAATATTACATACTGCACCTTTAACCAGTTAACAGTTTTTGACTGCAAAATTGGTTTTTATTGTGTAAATATTACATTTTTAGGCTCAGGAGCAGGGTTGCCAGGTTTTCACAACAAAACTGCCCAATCGCTTCTCAAACTAGCCCAGTCGCGTTTCGAGGGGGGTTCCCCATTAAAAATAGCATTCAGGGGTGTAAAATACCAGTTTTTCCCCTGGTAAACTCGCGTTCCAGGGGGTAATTATGACGTTATTTGGGTCGCTGAAACCCGCAGCAACAGTGTTAAAGTAGCCCTTGGACTTGGCAACACTGCTTTGGGGTTTGTACAAACTCACAATAGATGTGAACGATGCCTCAAATTGTGCAGCTTGAGTTTAAGTGGAGAATGGGCTTACAATTTTTGCCTGGTTCACCTGGCAACCGCAATAACAGTCTGTTAGTGAGTGCGTTTTTAATATGGCCTATTAAAAAGCTTTTGTTAGAGTGCCTAATGTAAAATCACAGTGTTGAACCGTGAACAGGTCTGTGGTATAACATCTGGTGACAAACGTTTAAAACTCTGTTTCTTGTTCACTGGCTTGATTCCTAATTTCACAGCACCTGCCTGACTTTTGCTCAGGTGGGGTGAAATCTGTGAGGCAGCATCCTCTGTTTGTCTTGTTGCCTTAGAAACGAGGATGCAACGGCGGTAACGTCCTTGCTGTGTAATGATGGTAATTAGCAGTCATTTTCTCCTGTGTGCCTGCAACATTCCTCTGATCTCAATAGACAGTGCTAGAGGAGAACATGTCTGTTGCTGAGCCTTCTGTAGGATTTGTTGACGACTTGGAGGAACGTGAGCTTTGTTCCTCGTGTGATGCGTCACTAATGATGCCAGTGAGTATTTCTCTAATCAAAGCAATTATTGGAGACTTTACGTCACGCAACAGAATTGCATGTAGAGATTTCAAGCAAAGGAAATGCAGGCTTGACCATCACTTGGTTATTTTTAACTCTGAGCGGTGATTCAGATCTCATTTTCGCTCTCCCTCACTAGCTGAAAGAGTATAGGAAATGCATTAGGGGGAAATGAAGCAGCACCCAAGACTTCTCACCTAGACACACACACACATTCTGAGATGTTTAAGTGCAGCTACCCTGCTGCTCTCTGAACTTCACTCACATCGACCTGAGCTTGAAAACACAGTATTAAAAGACCATATGTGCTGCTTTGGCCCTAATGATAGATTGACATCTGAGAGCTGGAGTTATGTAACAGTCTGTATAAAACAGATGGATGGTGGTTTAATCAATACAGTCTTGCTAAAATACATGATGTAGAAATAGATATGATGATCATACAGCTACTGTAAATCACTGCACAACTCTAAATATAACACTGATTAAAAATTCTATCATCATTTACTCACGTACATGTCGTTCCTGTTTTTTTTTATTTTGCTATGCAAAAGATGTTTACAAGAATGTTTGACTGTTTTTGTCTACACTCTCAGAAAAAGGTACAAAAGCTGTCACTTTGGTGGTAACTTTTCAAAAGGTACACTTTTGTATCTTATTCACCCCTAAATGGTGCATATTAGTACCTTTTAGGTACATATTATTATCTAAAGTGTGCAAATAGATACCTAAATGGTACAAATGGGACCACAGTGACAGTTTTGTACCTTTTTGCAAAGGTCAGTGGCATTCAAAGCAACATTGACGCTTACTGAGGTTCAAAATATTGTTATATTATTCAAAATGTTTTTTTGTGATGCACAGAAAAAAAAATCATACAGGTTTTAAATAGGGGTGTGCAATATATATCGTGTAAGATAATATCGTAATTGTTGTTTAAAAAATATACTATTTCATGCTTTTACTGTGTGATTAATCTATTAAAATGCATTTTCCCCAAAATTCAAGAAAAGGAGGCAAGAATGCCCTGTATGTCTTTTATATTTATATCATTTGATATAGTTAATATCGACAAAATTGTGATGTTTTTTTTTTTTTTTCTTTAAAACATCAGCATGATTGCAAAGATGGTTTAAAACAAAGCCACAGTAGAACTTTTTTTGTCTCAGAGCAACACACGACAGTTTTTTGTTATTGAATCAATCTGTTGTTTGAATTAATTATTTGAATGAATGACTCAAAGACTCACTCATGCAGTGATTTCCAGCCACCTACTGGACATTTTAGGTTTATTAGGGGTTCAAGCGCGTAGCACTGAAACTGTGTTGTAATTGTTAGAATGGTCTATGGATTAGTGATCTCCGCATAATACTGATCATGCAGACCAAACTGTAAGTCGTAGAGACATGAAACTTGGAGGAATAGTAGCACTCGCACCGCCTACAGTGTGACCAAGGCTTGCCCCAATCGATCAAGGGCACTACAGCAATAAAAAGTACAAAATCACTCTTAACTCCTAACCCATCAGTTGCAGGCTCAAGTGTCTTATGTAGTTGGAATCCTTGGCTCACGCTGGACAAAGCGCATGCCTCAGATTCGGTCATGAGTCATGCGAAATTTTTGGGTATTTCGCATTTTGTAAAACGTACTTTTGCAAACTAGTCCTGGGTTTTTGGCCTGATCGGAACCAAGCCAGAGCAGAAAGATTCTCGGGAAAGTGAATATAAATAATTATCAAAAAAAGTTTTGACTCACCATTGCACCAATACTCGGAACACTCAGAGCTCAATCTGAGGTCACAGGGAAAAAATCTCTGAGCTTGGCCCTTTGTAGCACTATAATTATTAAAATGGCCATTAAAATGGCTATAACTGTGCAACTGTGCGACTTCTGGCCCCAAAGGACTGAGAGAAATTTGAAAGAAATTGGCCACGGGTGGGCAATATTGCGTTTTTCAAGGGCATAAATGATTGTACGTCTTGTGGTTTTTCACACATATGTGCAATTATTCATATCATACGATACAATTCCTCATTCCGGACAACTTTGCCTCTAGAACCACTGCTGTCAATCAAACCGTTTGTTAAATTATTGAGAAGATTTCAAAAAAATTGAAAAAAACTACTTTTGCACACTAGTCCTAGGTTTTTCACTCAGGGAAAAAACACTGCAGTACAATTCTCTGGACTCTCTAGCCCAATAATTATAAAAGGAATATTGTAATTTACCTAAATTTAGCTATAACAGGGTCATTTAGAAAAAGTGGCCTGTCTGAATTTACCCAAAATACTATAAAGCCTAAAAGAACACTCAAAACCAAAACAAAACCTGGTGAGCACACGAGACAGGTGATTCTAAACAAGCATGCAAAGTTTTATAGAGTTTGGACAGTTAAAAAGGACTCAAAAACACTGTATTTCTATGGTAAATGACCTGGAATTGTCAAAAATGCTTTTTTAATTAATTTAGGTGGGTACAGCCTTGCTGAATAATATGTAATATGTATAAATAATATGTATCCTCATATGCCTCAATGCCTTAATAAGCTCTTGAACCCCGGTAATCACTGCTTGCTTGCACTGCTTTTTTCACCAAATTCTTTTTCTTTTTTTTTTTAAAATCAAAACATTAATTGTGCATTTGTAACTGTGGGTTAACTGCATTCATGTCCTGCATTAAACTGTGCCAGAATTCTGCATTGCAATCACAAATTTTGTTGATACTGATTTTATTTGCTTGAATAACAGTCCTGTAGTGTCTTACTATTTGAATTTGATTAAATTTAAGAATTTGACACAAAAGATGATGCTTACATTTAATTAGGTTAGAAACAAATTGGCCTTATAAAGATAAAAATGCCCATAAAGGTAAAAATCAATTTAAACTTATTAGAAAAGTTAATTTCTGTTGCTCCTGCAAACTAACCACTTTACAGAATATGAAGAGTATCAAAAGCTTTGGGAGTCAGCTGTCTACAGCAGTCCTAAACATGCCAAAGTACCAGCATCATAACACGCTCAGCAAAATATTGTCTAACTGTCGTAATTAAAAAAATTCCAGATGTCTGGTTTTGGGTATGTTTCACCTTTAAATCCCCTTTCTCTAAAATGGATGTCCTCAGCAGCATAGTCATTTCGTCAACATCTCTCCTGCCAAGTCAGCTCACGGAAACAGCCTTCTATTCAGATGAACTTCTTGTTCCTTGAGGAGGAGTTTGCAGCGTGCTTGAGCTGCCTCGTGTTCCTTCACTGTAGAGATGTATTGAGAATCCCTGCCCCGTAGTTAATTGTTTTGTTTTGCATGGAGCAACCCAGATGTCTGTAGTCAAGGAATGACTTGACCCTTTCTTAGGATGTTAGCTGCATGGATGAAGGCATTTGAGACAAGGCTTAGCAGCAGGCCTTTCTTTTAGAGCTTTTTTTTGTGGCACAAAGCCGTACATCTGTCAAAGAATCACATGGCTTGTGCCCCGTGGACCTGCACTGCAGAAGAAGAGGGATTACCCAAGAGCCCAACTACAACTTTTCTCACAGTCATTAAACATGGACTTGTCAGTCTCATTTTAATTGCCTTAGAAGCGGGAAGAATCGAGATCATGTCACTGAAGGTTTTAATATTCATCATGCCTACCCAATAAATATAAATGTATTGGCTTGTTATGAATAGTGCTTGCATTATGGGGTCTGAATTTTGCCCTTTTTTTAGCCTTGATTTTTTTATTTATTTATTTATTTATTTATTTTCAGAATAAGAATACCTGTATACAAATGCAGAGATGTTAATGGAAGCAGCATGTTTAAAATGAGCATCTCTGCAGATGATATTAGTGATATCTTGAAATACAATAATAATGAACCAGTTTTTGAGCCTGACATTATTGGTGTTTAAAAAAAAAAAAAAAAAAAAAAAAAGTGGCGTCATACACTGCCAGTCAAAAGTTTTTGAACAGTAAGATTTTTCATGTGTTTTTTTTTATTATTTTTTTTTTTTTCTCTTCTGCTCACCAAGCCTGCATATATTTGGTCCAAAATACAGCGAAAGCAGTAATATTGTGAAATATTTTTACTATTTAATGTCACTGCTTTGTATTTAAAAATATTTTAAAATGTAATTTTATTTATGTGACCAAAGCTAAATTTTCAGCATGATTACTCCAGTCTTCAGTGTCACGTGATCCTTCAGAAATCATTCTAATATGCTGATTTGCTGTTCAAGAAACATTTATTATTAGTGCTAATATCAGTATTTAAAACAGTAATTTTTTTCAGGATTCTGTAATGAATAGAAATATCCAAGGATCAGCATTTATCCAAAATAAAAGGCTTTTGTAAAATTATATACTATACCATTCAAAAGCTTGGAGTCAGTATAATTTTAATTTTTTTTTTTTTTTGGAAAAGAAATTATAGAAATTAATGCTTTTAGTAAGCAAGGATGCTTTAAATTGATCAAAAATGATGATAAAGACATTTATAATGCTACAAAGATTTCTATTTCAGACAAATGCTGTTCTTCTGAAATTTCTATGCATCAAAGAAACCTAGAAAAAATTCTACTCAGCTGTTTTTTAGCATAATAATAAATGTTTTTTAAACAGCAAATCAGAATATTAGAATGATTTCTGAAGGACCATGTGACTGGAGTGAAGATGCTAAAAATTCAGCTTTGAAATTGCAGGAATAAATTAAGATTTAAAATGTATTCAAATAGAAATCAGTTCTTTTAAATGCTAAAAAATAGTTCAAAATTGTACTGTTTTTGCTTTCTTTGGATCAAATAAATGCAGACTTGGTGAGCAGAAGAGACTTTAAAAAAAACATTGACTGGTAATGTATATTAATAATCACTGATCATATAGATCTTTAAATTGATGTTTATATTTATTTGTGCATTGATATTGTCTAACAGTTTAAAAGTTTAAATCCTAAATTGGTTTTTCATTGCACTTGAAGAGGTGAGAAAGAAATTGAAAGCAAACCTGCAGATACGCTAGGTCTTAGTCGCACAATTGGGACAGTTTCACGATCCAGTTATGATATTATGATGCATTGCAAAGTATCGAATCGTGACATGTGTCACAATGTGTATTGTATCATGAGGCAGTTAGTTGAAAGCCAGAGCTCTTGTTTCCGTCTGTTATAAGCTGTTGTAGATTGGCTGTTTTGTTGTGTTGAACAGACTTTTGTTGGCTCTGAAACTCCAGAGTTTATGGTCTCATGCCAAGCTTATGAAAATTGTGGTTTGTGAGCCTTACACAATTATGCAAATGAAAGGGAAAAGCTCTCTAGGTAGTGAACTCTCTAGTCAATGAGTATCCCCAGGGCGCAGTGGCATCACCCCTGCAGCTCTACTTGTTTGTCACAGAGGACATCATGAAAACAATAGCAGCTAAGTGAAACAGCAGCAGCAGCAGGACTTCAGGCCTGGATAAAGGCCGAGCTTTAATTAGGCCCAGTCCATGGTAAGTGGAATGACCTAAAGCTTTCATTAGCATGACTCCCCCTCTCCTCAGGCTTCCTCAGGGGGTCTCCATCACACCGCAGCGGTATCGACCACCACAGCACCTAGCCGACAATAAATTCTAACGCCATGCAAATGCATTATATGGCTGTTACCTTAAACTCCGGATGTGTGGATTTAAACCTCATCAGAGGACTGTATAGACGATGAGCACAAGAGTGCTTTAAGTGCACTTGGATAATGACGGATAGCACCTGTCATTTCTACTGCTATGCGCAGGAAGAGGAACTAGGATTATGTATAATGTCAGACGTAAAGAAATAACGAGAGTTAAAGCTAATTCTTCCCTTAACATTTAAATCTGGGGCTTAAACAAAGCCTGCCAACGTTATTAAAACCAAATCACTTATTAAGATGCTTATCCTGGAAAGAAAACCCAGCTCAACCTTTCTGGTAGGAGTGGTGCGATATTTCAGTAGCTGCATTTGTGAGAATGTACCTCTTAATAGGAACTGTAAAATCTTGGCTTTGTGTGAATCTTTTGTATAGGGAATGAGTCAAACTCCCTTGAGGAGCTGGAGGCCGCTGTGGGAGTTGGAAGTGCGCTGCTCATGCATCTGCAGTCCACTTTGTTTTGTGGCTGAGCTGATTTATTCCGTACTGGCGGAGTCTCGCATTCACTGCTCTTCCAGATATAACAGCTTCCCTCTTAACACGCACAGTCGGTTCCCAGGCATGCAGTGAAAAACAGCTGAATGTCTGTTTGTCTTTTGAGCTTCACCTACAGACGTGATAGACACATCGATTTCTTCACCTCAAAGAATTTCTCAAATGTCTTTCGGTGTTTGTATCCGCTGTCGAGTTAAAGTGATAGCTCTGCCATTTACTCACCCTCAAGAATGTCATACGGGTTTGGAACATGAATAATTGACAGTATACTGAATTTTCACTTTAGGAAAGTATACTTCAGTTTTGACATGATGCATAGCTGTGCATTAGATTAGGGTGGGATCACTAAAAACAAAAAAAGAAAAAAGAAACTAATTACAAGCGATAGGACAAAAACAAAAGAACAAGTAAATAAGAAATGCAACTTGAGTTGCATAAAGTAATCAAATGTATAAAAACACTGCATATTCTTCACTGTGTAAATTAAATATACGTTGTTTCTTATTAGTTACAAAAGTGATTTAGTCAAGAGCAATGAGAGATTTTTTTTTCTTTGTTGTTTGATTAACATAAATAACAGACAGCAGGACAGCTGTCACTTTAAGAGCTGCCCGGATTCAATATACTGTTACACATGTGTTTTCTTTCTCAGCTGTTTGCTTTCACTTAAGACCTAGAATACTGTGTTTACAAGAACACTTGCAAAAATGGACATTTTGACACATACAAGTGTGTATTTAAGTATTCAAGGCCTATAAAATGGCAAAAATAACCCGTTCAATACTCCTGCTTTTTTGCGCACTTTTCTGATAGCGGTCATTCACACAGCATGTGCATATAGCGACGTAAATTCTCTTTGGCTGCTGGTTGCATTTCTACAGCTTAAAATTTTTGTTTTTAAAACACAGTGCTTAAAAATGCATGCAAATGATATGTTTTTGTGACTACGTATCACAGCAACGTCATATGAGCGTGTAACCACAATAGAGATGATAGTCTATAATCTCTACCAGCTGACAAATTTCTACCGGTTAATCATGTCTGCCAGTATATCACCCACCCATATACTAGATCCCACAGATCTAGAGCAAAACATTTAATCTTGGGTATGGTTTTGGGAGCTTAACACCGTGTCTTAACTAGGCACAACACACTAGGGCTGAATTTAGAATAGCATACTAACATATGAAGATATACAAAGCTATAAAGATGTGATAAATAGTGAGAGTAGTATGCTTATATGCTATTTTGAATTCAGTCATGGTTTCCAGCAACTTTGTGTCCATGCTGAGAATAAAAATGTGTTCTTGTAAGAACCATTTTGACAAATCTAGACTGCCGTACAGTTTGCAGTTGTTATAAAAATTGAAAATGAACCATTATAATTTGCATTTTATAGTAAATTGTTTTTCTTTTGCAGCTTTCTTAAACAGACTTTTGGTAGTAAAAGCATAGTGACAAAACATGAATCAGTCTTTTACGCATTTGTAACTTGGATATACACTGTAAAAATAATTTTTCAAAATTATACATATAAGAGATTTTTGGAGTACACTTTAAAAAATTAACGTTTAAAGAGTTTGAAAATAACTCTTTATTTTATATATATTATAACTCTTTAAAGTTTGAAAATAACCCAAAAATGAAATTGTCATCCCCGTGATGTTCTAAAAACGCAAGAGTTTCATTAATCTTCAGAACACAAGATATTTTTATGATATCCGAGAGCTTTCTGATCCTACATTGATAGCAATGTAACTACCACACTCAAGGCCCCAAAAGGTAGTAAGGACATTGTTAAAAAAGTCCATGTGACATCAGTGGTTCGGTAATTTTATAAAGCTATGAGAATACTTTTTGTGCACAAACTAGATCACGCCTAAATGCCTAAATTTTCTACCAAATTGCATTTTTTCCAGTTAAAAATATATGTACAGACTAAAAAAAAATTGTTATTTGTAATTTTTCTGTTATTCAATGTGTCAAAATATCATGTGGTGCGACCATCCGGCCATAACTGCTGCTTTGGAAACATCTTTGAAATTACATTACATTTATTCAGATTAATTCTACACTATTTGGCATTATTTCCAAAGTGATTTGTAATCCTGTATAAGATTGCAAAGCATTTGTATGTATATTTCCATTTATAATGTACAAACAAACTTTGTCCAATGAGGTCCATTTTATGAAATGTCATGTGGGGCGACCATCAAGGTACTACCAATTTAGGGACTGTAGTTAATGCCATGTGCTGCACTTTTTACCCATGTCTCTCTAAATAGATTTTTAATCTATAAACCACATTAATCATGTGGTGCAACCAGTAATAGCAATAACTGTATTAAATTAAAAATAAATATCTCATTTCCGTGGTTGAAATATGAATCACTGCTACAGTATGCTTAAGTGAATGGTGTTTTTTAAAACACATTATTTTATACAATTTACAGGAAAATATATCTGCTAACTACATTTAAGGCAAATATTGGAGCAAAACTATAAGATCATTATTTACAAAAAAATCAAAAGAAATGCAAATACTTTTTCTAAACCCTTTAATAACTGGGAACACTTAAAAATGTTAAGCATGTTAAGGAAATTAATTAATTTTAATATAAATCTTGGTCGCACCACATGACAATTAAGGCTATGGCCAATTCATCTAGATTTTTTAATATGAATTTATGTGTGCACAGCATTCTTAATGTTTGAACAATTACAATAGATATTTTTTTTGTATTTTAAAATTGGCCCATCTGGGCCTTGAACGTGCCAGTTGTGTTGGCGTCTAAGCAGAAAGGGTCAGAAAGCACTATGATATCCTAATTTGTGTTCCGAGATGAACAAAGATCTTATGGGTTTAGAGCAACATGAGGAGTAATTTACATAATTTTCATTTTTTGGGTGATTTAGCCTTTTAATTTCTGAGTGAAAATTGTTTCAAAGTCATGTTGCTGAGTTCATAACCAAGTGATACAACATGAAATAAGGGTCTGGAGGGTAAAAATCAATCCCTTTTGGACCAAGCAATAGAAAAAAGTCTGAAAACAGCCAAAATATCTCAGTGGGGTGAGCAGACGAGAGCCGTATGGAAGAGAAGAGAGCTGCTCATCATGAGCTCTGCACTAATTAACTTGGCATTTTAGCCTCCCCAGGCAGACCCACTAAGGTACTGAGTGTACAGAGGTCCCATATCTGTGCTTCTACCACAGGTCCTCAGTTGGATTTTATGTTAAACGCTTTGTGTTTTCCTCTCTGTAGGTAAGAGATTGTGCTAGAGTTGAGCGTGGGTATTACAGCAATTTATATTTGGCACATCGAATTAACTTTTTTAAAAACAACGTGCAATAAATAGGTGTTGATTTCACGCTGGGAACTTGATTCCTTTCCACCTTCTGGCATACTGCAACTTCAAATAGTTTCGTGGGGCATTTCAGGGGTGCTTATGTAAGAGGTATAAAAAGGTGATAATTACTTCCAGGGTTTTGGGCTTTTGTGTCCTGTAGGAAAGTGTGAGGGCATAATGTCCTTTTCTGTTTGGTATTGTCTTGTCTTGGTGCTTTGAATCGTCTTGCGTATTATCACCCAGTCTGACTCATTGCGTTGTAAACTTTAAGAACTGTTGAATGTGTGAGGCTTCTGGTTGTTTTCTGAGTCCTATCACTGATGTTACTTGAAAGAACTAAACAGAGACAGATGAACTGTCTGGGCACTGAATATCCTGCGTTATTGAGCGCTGGCAGTCAGTGTCATTTGGCAGGCGCTTAGACCTCACAGAAGAGCATGTAGAGTTTATCTTTTTTATGACTTGTAATGTGGTCGGGGGTTCAACATTCCAGTAACGTTTGGAATTCTGCCGCCGCTGAAGAAGCTGGCTCCATCCCATTTTCTTTAATGTGGGAAATGTTTTCCTCAGATCCGTATTTTTTAGAAACGCACTTAAAAGTAGCTTCACGTCGAGTTTGAGGGTGTTCATATGGTGCAGTATTAAACCATGCTGTGCCCTTTCACTGCACCAAGCTCAAATGTAGCATTACTGTGTTTGGTTTAATTCAGGATGGGCGAGCTAATCGCGGGCAACTTCAGCTCAATTATTTCAGTGGTGCACATGGTAATGGAGCACCTGCTGGTTGCAGGCTAATGGTAGGGACATACTGTGAACTTTTTTTTAACGATATTTTTTTTCATTATGTTTAGTTGTTGATGCATAGACTTTGAGGAAGAGAGAGACTGCGTGACATCCTGTGCTCTGGGGGATGCACATGGTAGTCTTGACGGCCTTTATTTCACAAAAAGGCTCTAGGGGGAAGTTCTTTATTAGTTCTTTAAATGGAAATTTTAAAATCATTCTTGTATAACATCACTGTGGAATCCTTCTTTTGGAACCTTTATTGTAGTGTAGACTAGTTTAGTTGTAGCTACGTTTCAATAGTCAGAACCAAAATTTCATGCTTTCCATGCACATATTTACATTGCAGCAAAAGCAAATATGATTTTGAACCAATTCTTTTATTTTAAATGTTGAATATTAATAGAAAATAATAAATTAGCAAATTAAATGGCTATAAATTGGCCTTACAACAATCTAAAGTTCTTTGACAGCATTTTTTTAATCTTGCTTAATGTTAATGTAAGAAATTCTGTCATTAATTACTAACCCTCATGTCGTTCCAAACCCAAGACTCCTTCTTTCATCTTCAAAACACAAATTAAGATACTTTTGATGAAATCTGTGAGCATTCTGACCCTGCATAGACACACTCTTAAAAAATGCTGGGTTAAAAACACCCCAACTTATTTGGTTATTTGGCAACCCAGCGCTGGGTAAATATTGGACAAAACACATGCTGGGTTATTTTGACCCAGCTGGTTGGGTTAAATGTTTTTACCAAACATGCTGGGTTATTTTATTTAAGTCAACTATTGTTTAAAAATTATTATATTGCTGGCTTAAAATGGACTGGAATTTATAAAAAACACAAACGCTGAATTACTAGAGGCAACAGCAATAATCAAAAGATGAACATTTATAATTAAGCAAGAGCACATGGACAAAATACAACACAAATTGAATTTATTTCGGTGAATACAGCATAGTTTACAATATTACGTACAAACATGCTTAACAAGCATTTTAGGAAAAAAAAAAAAGTAACATTAAAAAGTAGCATTTTAATTTTAATGTATTAAACCATTCTCTGTAGTCACTTTTTACCAAAATAGCGCTAATTCTCATGCCGGTGTGTTGCCGAAATCGGAGCCAGTGAAGGGCTGCTGTTCACTGGGGTTACTGAAAAATGCCGCGACTGAATCTAAAACCTACCCATAAACAAACAGTACTTGCATTAGAGAACATCGAATGAAATTAAACTCGGTACTATAACAAATAAAATCCATGGAACATTATTTTGTGCAAGGCAAAAGGCGTTTCCATCCTGCGAAACAACCACCACTGACTCATCTGACCGACATCATGTTGAGTTGCGTAAAATATAATTTACAGTATAGTGAAGATTTTATAAATTAAATAAAATGTATGCAAACCTTTTTTTACAAAAGAAGTGCACTAAATCGGTGGTGTTGAGAACCACTCTCTCCTGTAGAGGACTCAAAAAGCCAGCGCACTGATTGTAACTCAGCAGCTGGGCTGTTTTGTTAGAGACAGGCTTGACCCGAACGGTTGGGTAGAAAAATATAACCCAGCAATAAAAATGACCCAGCAGCTTAGTTACAGAAAAACTACCCAGCACCTGGGTGAAAGTATAAAAAAATAACCCAATAAAATGACCCAACAAGTTGAACCAAGTATTTTGGTTAAAAAAAAAAACAAAACAAACAGCACTATGGTAAAAATATAAAAAATAACCCAATAAAATGACCCAACAGGCTGAACCCAGCATTTGGGTTAAAAAAAAATAAAATAAAAAATAACCCAGCATTTTTTTTTTTTTACAGCACAGCAATCAATGCAACTGACACGTTCAAGGCCTATAAAGATAGTAAGGACATTGCTTAAATAGTCCATGTGACATCAGTGGTTCAACCATAATTTTATGAAGCTACAAGAATACTTCATGTGCAAAGAAAACAAAAATAATAACTTTATTCAATAATTTCTTGATTTTTGGGCCTTGAACGAGTCAGTTGCATTGCTGTCTATGCAGGGTCAGAAAGCTAAATATATTTATGTTCTGAATATGAACGACGGTCTTACGGGTTTAAAAAGACATGAGGGTGAGTAATTATGACAGAATTTTCATTTTTGGGTGAACTATCCTTTTAACAAAAAAATTACATTAGTTAATTCTAAATGAACATTAATTAATTAATGCACAGTAATATGTAGATGAACTTTAATTTAGAAATGCTAAATTAATTGCATTTAGACATGCTGTAATGTTGTGCTTTGCTAGTTAATGGTGCCGAATATAGTAAATGGTAACACATTGAACCTTATTGTTAGGTGTAACCAATTAAATTAACTTATGTAGGTTTCAATTATTTCAAAATTAAATAAACAAGCAGTCTATAATAAAGAACAAAGAAATAAATTAACAGCAGTGAGTGGATTTCTGTGTAGTCCGTATGGTTGTTGATTAATAATGTTAACATCAGGGCATTAATCAGTGGCATATATTAGTCAGCGTTACACTGCAATGCCTATTGCACAGTTCCTATATTTTCATGTAAATCAGTGTTTTTATTTACACAAATCACTTAAGACCTAATTTAATGAACTGCCAGGTGATTTCACTATGAAGCTATTTATTTGACCGTTTATGTGTAATCATGACAAATACATGAGCATTCAACAGCTGCTGTCTGTCAGTCTGACAGCATGCAGGTGACAAAGTGAGTTGGTTCTTAGTTTTACAGAAGTGGACTTGATAGTGAAGTATTAGTGCATTTGACGTTCCTGTTTATTTCAGTATCTGTGATTCAGCGGTGCAGCGTGGCATATGGAATTTGGAGTGGAAACCGGAAACCTCCTGGTGGTCCGCCAAATAATATTGGATCCTCATGCAGACTTTTCAAGCTTCTTTCTGTGTAATGGTTTTCAGATTTAATCTGACATGCTCAAAAGACAGGTTTGTTCAGTCCCCACCATCAAGAGGAGCTTGAAAACCTGATGAAAATATCCCGAAAAACAAAAACGACATCAGGGGCCAAAGAACACAAAGCCCCTTGGTACGTGAACGCCATCCAAAGGCTGAAATAAATAAATCCCAGACTAAAGGAATTTGACTTATTTTTTTCCTTTTTGGAGAAGGGCTTGGCCGAGATGCTGTGAAAGCAGCTGTAGGATAGTGTGGTTTTGGCTCGACCGCTGTTATGGTTTTAACAGGGTTCTTCCTCTTCCCACCCGTCACTGCTCGCCCTGCTCTGGAGGAATGCAGACAGGCCTTTCTCAGGGTAATCTGTCTCTAATGTGAGGAGCAGCTCTGCAGCTATGTCTCAGCTCCCACACTGACCCCTTTCTAAGCATGGATTTGTCTTTAACACTAGGTTTCATTGCTGAGTTATGCTTCTACAAATTCTGTTTTTGTCCTTTGGGTCAGACTTTTCACATTTAAATCTTAGAAGAATTTAATATTATCAACATTGTTATATATAGGCCCAAAGCGCTAAGATAGGCTCCAACATCCAGCTACTTTGACAGCTTTAACTTGTTTTTTTTTCTTAGAGTAATAGGTTAAGCAGTTTGGAAAACTGATGGATGTATATATTATATTGGACCCTATGATTTCCAGATAGAATCCCAGAATCCAGTCATAAAAATGTACTTTACTGTATAACACGGAATGTCATGGAATTTGCCAAATTTTGGATGAATAAATCAAAAGTAGGTCAGTATACTTAAATCAAAACCCGGTATGGGCTAGTGTTTGTTAATATTAAGCCATAAAAATACTATTTAAATATGGATCCTGCATGTTCTGCGTGTCTCTGTGTGAATGAATGGCACAGATGGGTGGTTTTGTTTACTACACATAGTGAAGGATGTGTGACTCTCGCACTGTATTCAGCATCTGCTGCCTCAATTTATAAGTATGTGAACACAAACATAATCTGTAGAACTGCTCTCAGAGTTACTTCATGAGTATTTTAATGTTTCTTTTGAGGAAAACTATCCACATATCAAACACAAACAGAAACTTAAAGGTGTTCATAGCAACCCGTCAAAATAAAAGTTTGGTTTAACTTGAAGAAATTGTGACAGAAATATATTACTTAGTATAAGGATAGTACTACTACTCCCTACTACTACTATTATTTTTTAAGGAATATAATAATTACCAAAATTTATTTAGCAGAAAAATGTAAATACACAAAACAGTATTTCTGGAAAAATAAATAAATAAATAAAAATAAGTAAAATAAATTATATTTTGAATAAAACCAATTAATTAAAGATGCCTTTGATTTATTAAAATTTAATGAAACCATTAAAATGGAATCCAGAAAATTATTGGAAAACACAGAATTTGGTAAAAAATAAAACAGAATTTGAGATTTAAAAAAAATAATAACATTAAATGTGACCTTAAAAAATGTAATTTTTGTTAAACTTGTGATAAATTGCTGTAAAATTGTGTATTTTTCATGATTTTAATTAATTAGACGTGCTTTTTTTATTAACATCTTTTAATTTAACCATTAAAACAAAGACAATTAAAACAGGGAAAAAAAATGGAATTTGGGAAAAAATAAAATGAAATGGAATTTGGGAAAAAATAAAACAGATTTCACAGGGCCCTAATTATATTATATTATATTTATACTGTCAGCTGATTTAAAATTTTTAATCTGATTAATTACCTGATGTTTCGATTAATTAATCACAAAATAAATTTGACTGTGAAAATACCCACGAAAGATTGTTTAAAGTTATTTTGGTGTTAAATGAGAAAGTATCAAGTAGACAAAAAAATATTTTTATTTGATTCAACGTGAACAACAAGAAAATAATCTGAGAAACATCTTACAACATTTTTTGTTCATACAGTGAAAGCCATTGGTAAACAAAACAGCTTTGTTACCAACAGCCTTCAAAAACAGTCTTTTCACGAAAGAAAGGTTTGAAATGGAAGGAGGGTAAGTAAATGATGACAAAATGTATTTTTTTGGGTGAATTATCCCTTTAATGTTTTTATTATTATTTATGCATTTATTTTTTTTAAATGAAATAATAGGCTACTCTAAATAAGAAAACTAAATCTTTATGAGTCATTCATTCGATTGGATTTGTTCAAACGGCTAATTCATTCAAGAATGAAGTAAATGGCTGTGTTTACGAACAGACCTTTGAATCACTGATTTTTTTTGCACCAATATCTTGAGTTTTAGGGCATAACCGCATTTATGGAGTGGTTGCCCTGCATCGTATTTGTCAACAGTCAACTGTATGAAATGTAAGATGATGCACAGGTCTGCGTTAAAATATTATTCACAAGCATCAAGAAAAATCATGCAAATTCACTGGTCAAAAGGTGTCAGAATTTGGGAGGAACAAAATCACACAGTAAGCTCCCATGTACTAATACTAAATTGTTTTCCAAGACATTCCCCCATAACCTGAAGGAATTCCTCTCTCACATTGTTTATGTAACTGATCCCGAGCTTCATCTGCCCCAGCTTGAGGCTCATTATAGGTAATGGGCTGTCTGACAAATGAGGTCCTCCCCCTGTTGGTGGAGATCTCCAGTGCAGCTCGACATGCACACAGATCCAGAACGGTCAGCCGCAGAAAGCTAGATGGGGCGGATGATTGGCATTTAGTGGGCGAGTAAGTGGTAAAGCGTTGGATGTGGTGTGAGGGATTTGATGGGGCTCCCTGTGGATTCACAGTAAGGAAAAATCAAGGAGATGGAAGCAACAGTACTCAAGGAAAGATTGGTCCAAGCAAGCATATTAAAAATTGGCTTTCGTTCATCGCTAACATTCGTTTATGGTGGGAAGCGTTTCAACACCCCGAACAGGTTTCTCTGGTTAGTGCACCAGTATCCATGGTTACATGATAAAGCAGGTTTTAACATTTTTTTTGTCTCAACTGGTGGGAACAGCGAAAGAGAAAACACAATGGGTTTAGTAAATTCTAAAAGGTAACAAATATGTTATGCAAATATTACATTCAGGTGTCTGTGGTTTTCAGATTTTGGATACGTCACCTATAAGTGGCACCACTCAGTGGGTCGGAGCACACGCGCTAAACGCTCATCTTTGTGTAACTGTTCGTGAACATAAGAGCATTATTTCTGCAAAGCTAAAAAGAGCAGTGTGTGTATATCTCACAGTGTGTTTGCGTCACAGGGGTGGTCTGAGCTGCTGAAAGTGTCCACAGGAAAGAAAGGCACACAATAGAGAGGAAATGAACGGGTGTGTGATAATGGCTGCTAGCGCTCCAGTCCTCACACACTCGGTGAGATCTGCGAGCATAAGATCTGCTTCAGGCCTCAGCAGATGGACGCTCTGACTGAAGATCAGTCGACTGACTCTATAACTAATGAGTTCGCCAAACATCTGGATTTTGCTTGATGGCTAAAAGCGATGTATAATTTTATATATTACATTAGATGACATTATATAATAGGATCCAATCAGTACATCTCTGCTTTGAGATTTTTAAGCGCCATAATTTCAGTCTTTCTGAGCTGATCACCATGGTTACTGGTCAGAGTACTTGCAGTGTGTTGTCTTTTTCGCTGAAGTTTATAGCACCTCATGGGCAGCACAGTGACACACTATAGATCAATAATGATGTTACTGCTCAAAGCCATGATTCGTTTTAGATAAAGTGTGCTCTGTTGCAGAGTTATTGAATTTGCACTGGTGCTGTACAGTTCTGTTTAGATGAATATGTACGCATAAATACTTGCATGTGCAGAGTTAGGTTTTAGGTTTGTTGTGTACATGCCGTTTCTTGCTAGCAGGATTTCTCATGGACGCCGATTCTAGAGTGACTATTGTCTGTCTCATATCACATATTTCCCATGACACTGGTCTGTCAGCACCATGTGACTTGATGTTGTGATGACGGTAGAAGCAGCGTAGGCAGTGGACGGTCATCTTGACATAAATACTGTATTAATTATTACTTAATAGTAATAATAACAATAATAGTAACACTAATAATAATAATAATAATACTGATATTATTATTGTTATTATTATTATTATTGTTATTGTTGTTATTATTATGTTAATATTAAAAATATCAAAACAAATAAATATTAATAATAAACGGAAGAATTAATAATAATAATAATAATAAATCAGTATATTATTATAAATATCAAAAATAATTTTAATATTAAAAATAATAATAATAGTAATGATAATATAGGTACATTAATATTATAAATATTGAAACAAATAAATCATATTAATAAATAAAAGCAATAACAATAAATATAATAAATAATAAATATAAAAATGATATCTGTACATTAATATAAATGTCAAAACAAATAAATAATTTTTAAATACAAGCATTAATAATAATAATATCTGTACATTAATATTATAAATATCAAAACAAATAATTAGTATAATAGAAGCATTAACAATAATGATAATAATATAATATTAATATAGGTATGTTAATATAAGTATAAAAATAATTAATCTTAATAATAATAATAATAATAATAATAAAGAAGCATTAATAATGATTAATATAATATTAATAATAATCAGTATGTTAATATTATAAAGATCAAAACAAATAAATAATATAATAAATATAATCATTAATAATAATAATAATAATAATATCAGTTAATATTATTATAAATACCAAAACCAATAAAAAATAATACTAAATAGAAGCAATAATAATAATAAAATACTTACATTAATATTATAAATATTAAAACAAATAAATAATCTTAATAATAAATAGAAGTACTACTACTACTACTACTACTACTACTACTACTACTACTAAAACAATAATAATAATAATATCATTAATATTATACACATCTATTATACACATCAAAACAAATAAATAATATAATACATAGAAACATTATTATTAATAATAATAATATAATATCAGTATATTAATATTATGTCAAAACAAATAATCTTAATAATAAATAGAAGCAAATAATAATAATAACAGTCATAACAATAATAAAAACAATCAGTGTGTTAATATTACAAATGTCAAAGCATAAATATTATTAAAGATAAATAGAATCTTTACATATTTATTATTATTATTATTATTATTAAGGTAATTTTATGCAAATAAACATCAAACATATGTATTAATAACAAATAGAAAATATTGTTATTATTTACTTCCATTAAATTCACTACTTCAATTATTTGTTTTTATGCTTTTATAATATTAAAATGACTATATAATTGTTCTATACGTACAATAATATAAAATGATGGTTACAACAAACTGAGCTTTTTTCTAAATTCAGTGTTTGTCAAATTCCGTATTTCTGCTAGTGATGAAGAGACATTGAATCCGTATTATACAAGATACTTTATTTGGTCTCAAAGCTGTGAAGTAGTGCTCGATTAAAGATGTGTGCTAGTGTTTAGAATGAATGAACTGGTGACTTTAAACATAACACTTAACCTAAAGATGCTCCTAGGAGATTTCTTCCTGTTGGATGTGTAATATTGCTTTTGGACAAGCAAGCAACTGCTAAATGACAACAGCTATTATCTTACAGTGCACCCTGGCTTTATGCACCATCTGATGAGACAACACTGAAATCTCCAAAACCACAGTGCAAGCATGAACTTGCCATGCCTTTCTGAACCTGATTCGTCTGCTTACACTCCTGGCACGACTCAAACAGTTTGAATATCTCACAGGAATCCCAAATCATCTGAGGACAGTCTGAGGCTGTTTTGATCTTCGTCTTGGTTTTAAAAAAAAGCTCTTAATTTCAGGCATTTTGACCCGTCCACCTGAAGCATTTAACAGAGGACTGTAGTATATTTCAGAACTGAAACATGGAGTTGCTTTTGAAAATGCATTTTAATTTTTAAAGCAAGAAAATATGGAAAGGTTGACGAGTCAGCCGTGAGTATTTTGCCATTTAAGCATGCCTTTGGAGTTTAATGACAGTAAATGGATTGTTTAAAACTGCCATTTATTTTTAGTGAGCTGTTCCTTTCAAAAGCTGATAAGACTTAAGTCTCCAGCACATATCGAGACCCAAATCTCAAGTCTCCTGGGAATTCAATTAAATGTGGCTGTGCACAAACATATTCTGCTTTGCCATCAGAGGACTTTCATTTATTCATAATAACCTTCATTCAATATTTTAAATATTGATAATTTAAAAAAATGTTTTTTTGTTTTTTTGAGCAGCGAATCAGCATATTAGAATGATTTCTGAAGGATCATGTGACACTGAAGACTGGAGTAATGATACTGAAAATGTAGCTTTGATTACAGGAATAAATTACATTTTAAAATATATTCAAATAGTAAACAGTTATTTTAAATAGTAAAAATATTTACAGATTTCTTTGTATCAAATAAATGCAGGCTTGCTGAGCAGAAGAGACTTCTTTAAAAGCATTACAAATCTTACTGTTTGAAAACTTTTGACTGGTAGTTTATATTTTTGATTAAACAAATGCAGCTAAAATATGAAGTGAAATGTAGGTAACAATGGTGATGAAAAGACCTGTATGTCCATATAAATTCCACTCATTGCTTACGGTTTTAATCTCTAGATTAAAATTTGCCTATGCATCATTTTACTAACATGATTTATTCTTAATCATCATCGTTTTTGATGAATGGACAACTCAAGGACAGCATTATAAGATGCGGTGCTGGTTAGATTTTTCTTGCCCTTCTTTGACACAACTTCACTTTTTAGGCCTTGAAGTCTCTTTTTGCACTGAATTTTTAAATTCTTGTTCTAAATGTCAAGGAGTACAGCTGCTTGCTCTTTATAATCAGACCTTGACAGAGTTTATTCACTCTTATCTCAGTTTAGCCTGATTGATTAATGGAGGGCCGGTACTCCTGTTAAATCGTAAATCTTTGTTCCTTCAGTAGCATTTGTGTTAAATAGAGAAAAGGAGTAGGCAACCCTCATTTATTAAAATGAATGCAGAAAACCAAGTCAGTCCTGAAATCTCTGCGTTTACCTTCCCCTCATCGCCTCGCAGCCGCACACCAGCTTTGGTCTCCACCCACTCGCTCTCAGTCTTTCACACAAACCCCGTGGAGGGAAATTACAGGAGGGCACTCGGCAAAAGCAGGTGCACCCGGAAGGTGTGATTACAAACCTGTGGAGGTTTGAACCACAGGTTTGGAGGATAGACCATAAAAGAGATCCAAAGACAGCTTTTTAAAACGCTAGATGCCATTTATTGGATTTAAGATTATCCTGTGTGGGTTAAGTAGTAAAAGTCAAGGAGAAGCAACCATGGTAATGGTAATATTTTGGGGGGATAATTGCATAAAGCATGGATCGTAAAATCACTGTAGACACTAACAGTGGCTGATTTATTGGATAGGCCTGTAAAGCAGATAATGAAAATATTGGAATGCTGTATTAGTTATTGAGATGAGGCTATTGAGTGTGGTGCATTTCATCATATGCTGGTACAGTTATTATTAACATAACGGCTTTAGAGAAATTCATATGAGGAACTGTCACATGCATATTATACCGTGTAAAAGATGACCGTCTCTCTTTTTCCCTACAATTTAGTTAGAGTAACGCATGAGTCTGAAGAGAATGGCTGCAGTGAGACTCAAGACTGCTTTTTATTTCTTGTTACGAAGGTTATAAAGATTTCAAAGTTTACCGCAAGTTGTTTGGCTGGAAAAAAAACAATTTAAATGTAAAAAATTAAAATAAAATAAAATAAAATAATAAAATATTTAAAAAATAATGAATTGATGTATTCATATATATATATATATATATATATATATATATATATATATATATATATATATATATATATATATATATATATGTATATATATATATATATATATATATATATATATATATATATATATATATATATATATATGTATATATATATGTATATGTATATGTATATATATGTAAATATATATATGTATATATATGTAAATATATGTATGTATATATATGTATGTATGTATGTATGTATGTATATGTATATGTATATGTAAATTCAATACTAAATAAACCAGTAAATTAATTAATAATAATAATTACTATTGTTGTTGTTGTTATTATTATTATTATTATTATTATTATTATTATTATCCTCCCCTGGCTTTGTTAAATGAAATGAAATGAAATTAAACTTAAAAATAAATTCAGTTATTCAATAATGTATATAAATTCAATCATTCAATTCTAAATTAACCAGTAAATGGATTAATGAATGAACTATTTATTATTATTTTATTATTATTATTATTATTATTATTATTATTATTATTATTATTATTATTATTATTGTATACAATTAAAATAATTTGTCACATAGCGACGATTGATTTGAGCTTGGCAGTTGTTGTTTTTTTGTTTCAACTGTTGCTCCCTAGCTTTGCAAAATAAAAATTAAATTAAATTAAATTGTAAATGATTAATGAATGAATGAATTATTTATTTATTTTATTATTATTATTATTATTATTATTATAAACAATATTAATTTGTCATATAGCTGTGATTGATTTGAGCTTGGCAGTGCTTTTATTCAACTGTCGTCCCTTGACTTTTTCACTTTTCAGCTCGCCATCGTTTCACGCCATCAATGCAATTATTACATTCACAATTGAGGCTAATTGTATATAACTTTTGAGTGTGTATCCCTGAGTTTTAGTACTCTGTGACCCAGCTTACCATTAACCATCCTGTTTGCACATTTATGGCATTGATTTTGAATCAGTGCTAAAAAAATTTAAAAAATCGGAATCGATGCTTTTGTTTTTTTGTGGCCATTATCCAGTACCAAAATCTTATTAGAACTTTTTTATGCTTTTCGCTCACGTAGTTCTTTTTAATATGCATGAGTGAAGTTATTCTAATTTGCACTGAGAGGAAATTCAACCTTTCATTGGACTTTTATTCAGAGAGGGTGGCTGTCTCTGAACTCACTGTGTGTTTACCTTCAGACCTCCAGGTTGATCCTGTTTTACTTTTAGAAACTTCCTCCACTTCCCCGCCTGGGAGAACGAAGTCTGACAGCTCCTGTCAAAAGCCTTCAGACGGAGAGAAATCGTTGCTGTCCGACCCAAGCACAAAGAGGCTTTTGTTATCCAAACAGCACAACAAAATTAAGCAGAGTTCAGAGGTCTTGAAGCATTTTTGTTAAAAAGTCCAAATGTTTCTGAACACCCTTTGAAAGCATCCAACTAATCCAGCTAAGTCGTTAAGTAGATGCAAGGAAGAAAATCCAATACGGAAATGTCAAATTGTGCCTTGAAAGCTCTGGAAGGGAACGCAAGAGCGCATCCCGTGTGAATGGGACCCTTACAGCTTCAGGTGTCAGTGTGAGTCAGAGGAGAGAAATGTCCCAGCAGCTGCCATGCTGCTATAATCGCAGCTCCCAGCTAGTTTCCCCTCACCAGTTTTGGGACTGTGAAACTCAACAGATTTGAGGAAGTTTCAGAAATGTGCTGAGAATGGCTGTGTAGTTAGATTTTCCTATCATACGGCCACCTAAAAGAGGTTAACGTTTGGATAAAAATAAAATAATACAATAATGACCTGTTCTAGTTTTGTCCTCGGCTCGCATTAACTGAATCAGCAGTCAACTAAGCAACAGTGACTCATTTTCAGTTTAAATTTTCTTCCACATTTTTGCTCTTCCCCATTTCTTCCTGTTCTGGAAAGGGGAAAGGAGAACTTCCTTTGCTGTGTGAATGATACAAGCCGCTCTGGCCACCATACATTCCCAGTAGAGGAAAATGGTGCTGTTGGCTACAGCCCAGGGAGCTTAACGACCTGTCCAGGCCTTCGACTGGAACAGCACAGTGAGATTCATTCACAGAGTTAGAAAAAGGATGAGAACTGTCTTCACACCATTCCTGTCTGCTCCACAGTCTCTGAGGGAGACTATAGACCTGCTGTTTACTGGATTTCATCTTGAATTGTGCTTACATGTTGATTTTAATTTAAAACGTATGTTTACAATCAAAATTGCCTAATTAGTTACGTTATACTGGGTATTTGCAAATGCTGACATTTTTATGGAATTCGCAAGTCATTAACTGTCTCTATTCTGTTTTTTGAGCAATTGTTTCCTGCAGCTAGGTGTGAACCTAATGAACCTAATTAACCAAATTAACTTTTTAGCTACTTAAGGTCTTATTATGAGGATTTCTCAGAGAGCTGCTATTCCTTAGGAGTGCTCTTCTAAACTTTATTAACTGCTGTACTTCTAAATTTCTTGGAGGGCTGTTAAATGGTTTTATTGAATTACATAATTTTCTGATTCTAGTCTTCAATGTGTTGTGTGAAATGCAAATAGTCAAATTAAACAGGCTCTTAAACAACTGTTATATTTCGAATATGTAATAGAATATTTATATATACCACCGTTCAAATGTTTGAGGTCAAAACAATTTTTTAAAAATGTATTTTAAAGAAGTTGCTCATGTTTATGCTCACCAAAGCTGCAGTTATGTGATCAAAAGTACAGTCAAAACCATCATGAAATATTATTACTGCTGTCACATGATCCTTCAGAAATCATTCTGATATGCCAATTTGGTGCTTAAGAAGCATATATTTATTTAAAACAGACATCATTCGCATTATTATTAAAGGGATACTTGACCCAAAAATGTAAATTTCCCTTTGACTTACTCACCCTCGAACCATCCTAAGGTGTATATGACTTTCTTCTTTCAGACAAATACAATCGGAGTCCTGGCTCTTCCAAGCTTTATAGTGGCAGTGAATGGGTGTTGAGATTTTGAAGTGAGTTTAATAAAGGCCTCCTGAAGTGAATCGATTCGTTTGTGTAAGAAAAATATCTATATTTAACATTTTATAAACCTTAACTGTCGTATGTGTGTGTACATGAGAGAGTAGCATTCCAGCGGATTATGTAGGTGATGAATGCGGAAGAGCAAAACAAAACACCGGTCACGTATTAGAAGTTCAAAACGAGGATTTGGAAAGAAAAATGTCGGAGGATTTCGATATGAGCCAAGAGGAGATTGGTTTTCCTTTGCTAAACAAAGGAAACGTTGCTTCCTTTGCTCCTGTAAACAAAATTTGGTTCTTAGAAGACTAACATATTCTCACAGGAGCTTGCACTACACCTGCATCCTACATGGTGTTAATTTTGTCAGCTATTTTCAATTTTAGACTAAATGTCCTTTGTAGTTTTTATCAAGTCTTATCTTATTCTATTTTTTTTTAGTCTAGTTTTAGTCGACTAAAAGTCTGAACATTTTAGTGGTTTTATTCAAAGAAAACCTGTACTTTAGTTTTAGACAATGAAAACTTGACATTTTAGCAATTAGATTATTATTAACCATATAGCAGTATTAATTTCAGCAGCCATTTTTAATTTAGTCTTAGTCTTACTCATGTACATTTTAGTTGTCGTATTCAGTCAACCTCGTTCTGCTTTTGTTTAGTCAAGTTTAAGTCAACAAAATGAGCGTTTTAGTCAATGAAATCTTAGTCACGTTTTCGTCATGCTGTATAATAGTTCAACTGATTTAAAAAAGATTTTGCTCAGAATTATAATTGTAATGGCTGTTGCCATTTTGAGAAAAATACTAAATTGCACTTTCACCAGTAAGCACAAATCAATAGAATATGGACTCACACACATGGTTTATTTTACCTCATAGTGTACAGATTTATTATAGGCTTTTTATTATATAAATTAATACCAAAGACTAGGGCTGGGTGATTATTATTTTGTTGTTGTTTTTGTTTTTTTGTTTTTTTTCTTTTCAGATTTTCATCTAAATAGTCACTATTTAGAATAGAAATATTACCAAACGTTATAATTAGACATCTTGACAATATGCCAATGATAACAGTAAAGAGAAAAGAACGATCCGACCGTCGTACGTTTACAACAATGGAAAAGCAGCGCAATCAAATTAAAAAAAACCTGTTAAGAACTACTAGTGTATGTCAAATATTTCATGTTTGCATCATGATGACAGGCTGAAAGCTGCTGTTCTTTTTTTTTTTTTTACACAACATTTATAGTTAATAATAATCTACTGGTGTTATACCTTCAGTCATTTTGAATTTGACTTCTTGACTTCTGAGGGTTTTTTTTTTTTAAAGCATTTTCCTCCAATTATTTCTTAACATATAATATGAATAAGAAGTTTGTACAAGGTGTAGTTGTAGTTCATGCATCTTTTCTTCAAAGATTTTTAACAAGTGATTTGTTTAACATTTACATCATGTTGACAACTTCAAGTGTGGTGCATTTGGAATAGAATGTTCTTTAACTAGAGGGTTAATAAAGAAAAAAAAAAACATTTTACATTTTCAAGTTATCTAGTTAAAAATTGTAAAAAAAAAAAAAATATCAAGAATCGGTCATGACAGAACACAGACCGGCTGAATGACACTTTCAGTAACATCGCTAAACTCCAGATTGTTCGCTAAACTCGTAATTACAACTTGTCAACTGGGAGTGTTCTGAGAGCTACAACTTTTACCACACCGCTGTACCACTTGACCAACGTAGGCTCTGTTTAGGCGTTGATAGTGTTGCCATAGAAAAGCATAATTCCAAGTCTGAGGACGTAAACGGCTCCGAGTAGAACGTCACGTGTTGTCATCTCGAAATTACGGTAATTACAATATGGCGTGAACGCAGCATTACACTAGTCCTACGTCATCCTCTGAAATGCACGTACGACACTTTGCGGAATCTAGAGATTACAGCGTATAAAGATTTAAATATGGATGTTTTTCTTACACGAACTCATCCATTCGATTCAGAAGGCCTTCATTAACTCCCCAGAGCCACGTGGAGTACTTTTTATTTATTTATTTATTTATTTTTGGCCTTCAGCATCTCAACAGCCATTCACGGCTATTATAAAACTTGGAAGCCCCAGGACATTTGTATTTGTCAGAAGGAACAACGTCATATACACCTAGGATGGCTTGAGGGTGAGTAAATGATGGGGTAATTTTCATTTTTGGATGAACTCTGATATCTCTGTAATGTCTTCACTGATCATTTTTTTAAAATTAATTTTTAATTCATTATTATGTAACTTGGGTAAATAAACACATTTTAAATTTAAATCTGGGGGAATAACAATAGGCAGGATTACTTTTGTCCATGTCTAGCCATGTCTATGCATTCATCACCTGATTTTGATCCACAAAATATTGCAATGAGTCTTAAATAATAGTCTCTTTGTACCAACTTGGTGTAAGGTATCTGCTCTAGGGCACAAAAATGAAACAGCTGGATTGACATCACAGTGACTTCTGAGTCACCGTCTACTTTGCGTTGAACTTACAACCTGTGACATCCCATCTCTGTTCTTCTCTCTGGCAAAGTAGGCAGGAAAAAAAATTAATCTGGTGCAGTGGGGATCTGCGCATTTCTTTACTCTTGTTTTTCCATCCCTCTCCTCTGCAGTGCCACAAATACCAACCAGCCAGAAGCTTGCGCTGGATGATCGTCAGCTTGCGCCTGAGATAAGATGGTCCGCCTCCCAGAAATGGAAGCAGGACACAGTTGTGTGTTTTGATGGCAGTGGCACGCAGGCCAGTACGGGAGCCAGATATCAGAAGCCCTGCTCTGATATGGCTCATTGCAAAGCCATTTTTGGATGTAATGACTCACTGATATGTTTCCTCCTACACCAACCTGTGGTAGCGTAGGGTGCAACCCAATTCATAGCTATATGCAGCCAGATTTTTTATTTTTAATAGCAGTGGCAGAGCACCTCTCTTTTTGCATTGCCAGAGTGACTTATGAATCTCTTTTTGGAGCCCAAATAGCACATGACTGAAGTTTGTGTGGATGTTTAACTTCATTGGATTAGAAACTTCATTTTTAGTTTAAGGTTGTCGAAGCGTCTCACTCCCACACGTCTTATATAAGCGATACCATCATCTTTACACCTCGAGCAAACGTGCTCGTAGAATAACACGCTTTGCTTGTAATTCAGTTAAATACACAAGCAACCAAATCAACCTGTCAGACAACAAATCCCGCCTCCTTTTCATTAGCCGTTAATATCTAAAAATCATTTGAAAGCTGCACAATGAAACATCAAATCTCTGGCCCTATTTTTTCCCCTTCGCTCTTGTTGTTTTTTTTTTTTCATGCGATTCTCCGAAAGACTGGAATTATATGGTGTGAGGCTGTTTGACAGCCTCTCCTGTTAATTACACCACAGAGTTCTCTTTTTCTTTTTCTTTCTCCTGCTGTTTTTTTCTCTCTCTCTCTTAGCTATTTTCGTCTGTTCCTCCTACCATCCCTGTGACTGTGTTGCTAGGGACTGTCGGTGGAAATGTGGATGTTTCTCTCGTAGAGGGAGCCAAGGTTCGTCTGGTTGACATGCTTACGGTTGACGGCATGTACTAGGCCCTTGGGGCTGGTTGTGAGGAAAGCAGTGTTAATTTGTAACACTGTTTTTGGGCTGTTATCGTTCAGTGAAAGGCATTCGGTTGAGGAAACAATCTGTTTTATTATTTTTAAAGACTGGTTGGATTGTACTTTTGGTATAAAGCGGACTTTGCACTCATCAACTGAGAGAATGTGGCATACTTTTATGATTTTTAAAGATTAATCATTACGTTTTTTGCTGCCTTTTCTGCATTCTACATAATTTGCAGTACCATTTGCTGTACTCCCTCCTAGTACTGTTCATAACAATGATTACTTTTTTATTGATTAAGCTAATGATTTTTTTTTTGAATAACAATTTATGAATCTGTAAATTATTTACTGATTAGTTTATAAATCCTTTGGTTTACTTAACAATAATAACAATAACTTCTGACTGTTATACATTGTTTGATTGTTTTAGTCAATCAATTTCCAATAAAAATACTTACAAATAATTAAAAATAAAATCCTAACAAAAAATGGAGTCTCAAGAATTAAAAGACATGTATCGGTAATACTAACTGTCCATGAGTCCAACATAAATTCAGCCAAACAATGCACTTTTATTGTTTATTAAAGGGATAGTTCACCCAAAAATGAACATTCTGTCATTAATTACTCACCCGCACTGTAAATTTTAATTAACTTAATGCATCCTTGCTGAATAAAATCATCATCTGAATCAGATATATTATCTGATAGGTTTATTGTGCATTGTTTTTTTTTGGTGACTTGACTAGGGCTGCAACAAATGATTGTTTTGATAACTGATTAATCTAACGATTATAGAACTATCAGTCAAATAATTATAAAGAATTTTCCTGTGGTAATAAAAGTATACACATATGTGAACAATAGCTTTTAAAATGACTTAAAATACATCTATAATAGCAATGAGGCAATAATAATTAGTTCAAATAAAGTGTCAAAAGCGATTAATCATGATTTTATTGAACAAAAATGTTAAAATACATAATGTATTATAAACAATAGAACTAATGTACATTATGCATTATAACAAATGTCTGCCGAGGGCGTCAAACAGCCTGACGATTGCTTTACACTTTACTTCGCAATCTTATCCTTGTTTAATATTGACCAAACAACATTTTATAATCTTTAATATTTGGCCATTTCTTCACGGCTGAAATGCTACTGCCACTGTAATTTCCTGAATATGTGGACATTAAAACGTGTAAACTCAGAGTGAGGGTTTAAACTTTTATTTTGAAATCACGATGAACTGTTAGCATAGAGAAAGTTACTAATGTATTCTCCTGTGTTTGCGTTGGTTTATAAATGATTTACTGTACAAATCTGATGAAATGGCACACGTTGTGTTCCTAGATGGACAATATAATAAACCCAAACTCACATCAACATGCAGAGATGCTCCACACATGTAAATGATAACAGTTTGTGTGGACCCAGCATCATTTACTGCTCTTACACGTGTGCAGGTAACATACACGCATGTGAAGAAAACGCATATATTAAACCTGCATCGCATATATATATTTATTTAATTAAATTGTATCATTTGTAAATTCACAATAGCATTATGCTTTATGAATTTTAAATGGGTTTAATATATCATGCAGCTTTGGTAAATGGTCTAATGGACCCATTTCGCAAGCCTGTGATGACATGTTTCAACGGTCATCATCACCATACGTTTTTTAGATTTTGATTTTTAAAAACATGTATGTACATTTATAACACTATACTTTGTATCAAATCACCTTCTCATCAAGTTACAAAAAAAAAAATAGTTAATGCTACGTGAGGTTGTTTCTAATCCCGCGTCTATGGGAGGGACGGTAAATTTGACATTGTTCTCTCTTCTGACTGCCGATATCAGTCTAGCTCAATTTTTTGAGCTAGACTGTCGTGAAAACACTCTCATGTAGTTTTTCTTTTGCTATTTGAGCAAATGGGAATGCAAAAATATATATTTGTGGTACTCTCCCATTCACTGCTCTCGGATTTTACCCAACTATGACGACTTCCGCTATGAGAAACCCGGAAATGTGAGGAAGGTCCATTATGTGCTTCATGGATTCTTATCTGTGAAATGCGCCACTTCCGGTATTTAGCCGATTACTCAACGGAGGCAACATGAAATGGAGGATTTTTAAAAACCGAAACCACGAATAGAATTGACAGATCGTTGCAGGCATAGTCATGTCAGACAAAAACTGCAAGTAAATTATTTCATAATGCTTTGTCTGGAAATGAGCGTTTTATTTTGATCATGTTGTCAAAACACTCACGTGCATCAGTGAGTTAATAAAACTGTTGTAATAGTGGCAGATTACTGAAACACCTTAAAGGGCACACCCCTTAAAACAGATCGTTTTAGACAGAGGGTCAGAATGAGGGTTGAAAATTTTTTGTTTCTTTATTTTTTTGAGCAAAATTTCATTAACATTATAAGTAAACCTCAAGGAACATTTTAAAATAATAATACAAAAAAAAAAAACCTCTCCTTTTAAGCTAAATAAAGTTTATAAATCCTCTACACCACATTTGTTTTGTCCAAACGTTTGTGTAGTACTGAGGTTAGGGATCATGTCATATTAAATGACAGTCCTTCCCACGATGCATCCAGGCGTTCAATCACCTGCGAACAATATCTGCAGCTGCGCTGACTGAGGTTGAGTATTATATATCCAGCTTACTTTTCATTGTAGTGGAGACCATGAGAACAGCTCCAGCTGAAAGTTCATGCAAATCAATACTGCAAACATGATGTCCTCTGCTCTGCTGACATACCTCTATTTTATTTTCAGGGGATGTGGCCTTGTTTAGTTGAATGAAACCTTTTAAAATGGCCTTGCTGAGCATTTTACCTCAGTTTATTTATAGATGATGGAGCTAGAGGTGTGCTGTAAATGTGTATTTAGAAAATGTCAGTGATTTTCCTGATGTGAGCGGATAGAACAGCTTTCCTATTTAATATGTCATACTGCATACTGTGCGTTAGATTGAATACTTGTCAGTTATGTGTGTGAAAGAGAAAGAACCTTTTTTTCCCTCTTTGTCTTTTTTTGGCTGTTCTATCATGTATTTTGACAAGTTCTGTCAGTTTTCATTGATCTTTTTATAGAAAGAGCCCATTTGATGGGCCATTTTATTGGTCTCATCTCTCTGTGAGCAAGAATATGTGATTGGACCCGAGTACAACCCTCCATCACACTGTGTTTATTAATAATGAGTCAGATCTTCAGCCGATGCCGGTCCATTGAATGATCAACTTAGAAAGTTTTTGGAATATGGTATTATTTGGGGAATAATAGATAGATAAATTTGTCCCAGGCCATTTTCCATTGATTTTCTCCTTCGTTTTATCAGTTTCTGGAGCTTGCACATAATTCAGGCTTTCTCACACATACCGCAGAGGTAAACTCTGTCACTGGGTGGTATTGATTTTTACCCAAGATCCCCAGCGGAGTGTTAGCTTGTCATGTGTACGGCTGAATCACCAACGAAGTAGCAATGTGTGTTTGTACGTATGATCACAGCTGTTAAAAAAGATTAGCAGCGAGCTCTGCTTTTCATTCTTCCCGTCTCTGCCGGCTGATGATTCATGTGCTGATGGCTCAATCACGCAGACAGAGGAGAGGAAATCTGCTGGCTTTTTTAATCTCTGATGCTTGCATCACAGGTGAAATGACACAGCTTCACCGCCTCAGAGATTAGTCCAGACTCACCATAGTGCGTTTGAAAATGAACGCTGCTCACCTCTGATGAATTGCTGCATTTATATTAAAGGTTTATGCTGCTTGTTTAAAAATTTGATGAAATGTATCATTTTCAGGGTTAGCTTATTGCAACAACACATTACCTTATCAGAGAACTCTGCTTAAGATGCATTCTGTTTTGATTGTTTTTTTAGTTTGCTAGTTTTCCAGCATGCATGGGCATAAACAACCAATTTGTTTGCAGAATTATATATATTGTTATAATTATTTATTTATTTGTTTCTATGCATCAGGGCTCAGCAATAAGGATTTCTTTTCTTCTCAGTGTAGTAGCTATAGTGTGTGTGTGTGTGTGTGTGTGTGTGTGTGTAAATATAAATAAATAAATAAATAAATAAATAAATATATATATATTTATATTTATATTTATATTTATATTTATATTTATATTTATATTTATATATATATATATATATATATATATATATATATAGAAGTGGATCAAAAAAGTATATATAAATTTATATAATTTATATTTAATATTAATATTTATCTTTACAATTTTTATTTATATCTTAAATTATTATTATAAATATTATATGAACTATAAATATATCGTTTTTTTTTTATTATATAAATTTTTAAAAATATATACATTTATTGATTAAAAGACCAAAATTGGTCAAAGTATTACAGCCATGTAACTCAGACAACAGATTTTTTTATTCTTTTTTTTTTTGTAGTAAAAATGTGTCATTGGCTCAGTAGAGCAAGTGAGAATCATGCTGTCATTCATATCTTTCCTGTATTGAGAAACAAAAATGTATTGAGAAAGAGAGATGGACAGACAGACTGGGAGGAGGGAGAGTGTGAGAAAAAGGAAACGGGAAGACGAGGAAAAATGTGGTGCATGCGTGGGAGACCACATCAACCTCGGTCTGCCGAGTGGTTCCTCTTTAGTGGGTAAACACTATCTTCCATGGTTGATGGGTGAAAAATGAGGGGTTTTATCATCAACCACCAGGCAGCACAAACCTGTGTCTTTCCGTTCGTATTTCTGCCATTAAATATTGTGTTAATGCGGGATTATGTTGTTGCTCGTGACTTTCTTTGCCCACACAAAATCGAAGCCTTTAAATGTAGTCGCTCACAAAAAAACATTTAAAAATACGTTCTGCCTGGAAAATAACTGAGCAAAAGAAATCAGCTTCGCCACTTTGTCTTGCTTTTGCAAATCTGGCAACGAGTTTCCAGCTGTACACATCAAAACAGAAGCACATTCCTCCCTAATTCACAATTTGAGGTGCACCACAGGTTTCCATTGAAAGGAAAGAGGTTTTGTCTGTCTTGGAATGGAGTCAGAAGGGCTCTTATGTTATTTTTGGAGTGGCCATGCACTCGAGAAATGTTAATATTTGTATTACTAGATAGATAGATGTTGAATTAATAATAGACTTTTTTTTTTTTTTGTCTGTATTGGGGAAAAAAATATTGATACACCTACATTGGATTGGCTTTAATTACTCATTTCCTCTGTTTTTAATAATAAATATCACTGTTTCATGTAATCTTCAGCAAATCTGAGCGTCAATGTTTATTTTTCATAAAGTACATTTATAATGTGATGCACTTGTACCATTTCAAAGTTTTAATTTTAGTGTTTTTTGCGCTATTTGCTGTGATGCAGTTAGTTCTATGGAAGCACATTTTTGCCACTGAATAAAAAACTTTTTTTTCAGAATTGTGAGAGATAAATTCGCAATTGTGAGTTATAAAGTCTAATATTGAGGGTGAAAAAGACTATGCTTTTTAGAATTGTGAGTTTATATCTTGGAATTCTGACTTTAACTCGCAACTGCGAGTTTATATCACGCAATTCTGAGAAAATAAGTCACTTCTCAGAATTGTGAGTTTGTCTTTCAATTAAACGATAGAGAAAGTCACAATTGCAAGATATAAACTCCAATTCTGAGTAAAAAAAATAAAAATTGTTAGTTTATATCTCATCTCATAATTCTGCCTTTATTTCTTAAAATTGCAAGTTTGTCTCACAAGACTTTTTATCTTGCAGTTTTGACTTTTTTTCTCAGAATTGTGAGATATAAACTTGCAATTGTGATTTAAGTCAATTTTTGAAGGGGGAAAATGACTGATATGTTCTCAGAATTACGAGTTTATATCTCACGTTTCTGACTTAACTTACAATTGTGTTATAAAGTCAGAATTGCAAGATCTGAACTCACAATTCTGAGAAGTCACAATTGCAAGATATAAACTAAAATATAAACTAAAAAAACTGAGTTTATATCTCACAATTCTGACTTTATTTCTCAGAATTGCAAGTTTGTCTTGTAATTCTGACTTTATACCTCGCAATTGCGAGTTTATATCAAGCAATTAAAAAGTCAATTGAAAAAGTCAAATTTTGAGGGGGAAAGAGACTGATATGTTCTTAGAATTGTGAGTTTATGTTGTGCAATTCTGAAAACAAGTCAGAATTGCAAGATGTAAACTCACAGTTGCAAGAAAAAAAAAGTTGCAATCACCTTTTTTTTTATTTAAAGGCTTCCATAGTTTTCTGATTGATATCAGAGAAAAAATGGGGCCACACTACTATGGTAAAAAAAAAAATATATATATATTGCAGATAGTCTTTAGTCTGTACCATATTTCATATACTGTCATGCCGCCCAGCCTTTGACCTTAAGTGCACTTAGAAGCGCAAAGGAATGAGATGGTTACCGCAACAACCACATCATTCACATTCTCTCCAGTTCTACAAAGTTTAAATAACAGGACACCGCAGTAGGAAACCCAGGTTGCTATTGATACTGTAGGAGTTATTTATCAAAGTAGAGATGAAGACATGATGTCTGCCTCCTGACAGTCCCCCTCACGCTCTCTGCTCTCTGGAATGAGGTGAGTCACATGCTGAAGCTTTAATCATCCTCCTGTAAGGTCGCAGCTGCGTGCAGAGGGGTGGTCTGAGCCAAACGTCTCGACTGGTCCTCACACCTCACACAACAGGTGTTGTCGTTTCTTGGCCTGAAGGTGTGACTCAAAAATGGGTCATGTCATCAGCCAGCCAAGCGAAGATGAGGTGCGCGTGACGGGGTGAGAGAAAGTGGCTTTTTTACAGTTGGGAAGACAGTGTGGCTGTGAAATAGAGAAAATGACGAAGTCAGTGGTAGGGCCCTAACCCGAATTCTGTTATTATTGCTTTTATTTAAACCTGCAGTCCAATTTTTTTGGATTAAAAATGATCCGAAATCAATTTTTGAGCAACTACGTAACCGGCCAGTGTTCAAAATGATCTACTTATTTTAGCCCGATTCACAATGGTAAACTTGTTTTCTAATTTGTGTGGTACTTATCGCGCCAAAATCAAGCTTGCTGCCGCGTCATTGTCACGTCTGTAAACATAAAGCAGATGCCTCAACTTGTAGGCTATGCTGCAGGTGCCAGATCATTTATAGCCTTTTTCTCACAGCAGCTGGAATAATCACATTTATCATTTTGATGGCAGATCGTAATCCAGAAAGGATTGTGTGTTTATGTAACACGTCAGGGCTCAACGCTAAGGATTTTTTCTACTGGCCCGGTTGGGCCCGGTTGGGCCAGTGGTTCAAATTTTCACTGGCCCTACCACAAAAAAATGAAATAGTTGCTGTTATTATTGTTTTTGACTTATGTTATCTTTTATTTTAATAAATAAGCTTATATGACACCAAAAGTTTACATACCAAATAAAATTGTACAATTCTTAATTCAAATTTCGATACCACACATAAACCTACTAGCCTAACTAAAGTTCAAATATTATTTGTTTGTTCAAAAGTTATTTTATTATTATTATTTTTTTATTACAAATATAAGGATGCTTTGGGAAAAAACAGCAGACTAAAAGAGCGCGAACTCAGTCTTTTGTCCGTCAAATACGCGTCTCTCTGTGATCGCTTAATTTAAATTAACAAGGTTTAAAAACACATGCAAATGATAAACTTTCGTGACGACGCCGCAGTGGCCCGATCGGGCCAGTGACAGATTCGTCAACTGTCCTGAGAGTCTTTCACGCTGGCCCCGGCCATCGGGCACTTCTTATTGTCGAGCCCTGCATGTGACTGAAATTAAATTATATTCCAGTTTTAAATCTGCATTTAATTACAGATAGCCTATGTAGGATTACACAAGATTTGTATTTTAATGAGAATGAGATGAAATTCGAGTGGTTAAACTCTATAATTAAACTTTACAAAAATCAAAATCTACACGCTAATACACACTACATACATGTAGTCACGCAGTGCTGATGTTGTTAACATTAACAATTTGAGAACAAAGTGTAATTTGAACAGCTTCATGGGTATGAGCTTAGCGAACATTATTTAATCACCCTTGGTAGCGTGATTTATTGTAATGCTTTTTTCCCTCAATTGATCAGAACAAAGTGACATTGTTCTTACTTGTTCAGATGACAATATCTGGTGAAAATTCTTTTTTGTATTTCTAACAGACAGACTTCATATTTAATAATGTGATTTAATTAGGTCTACAGTTTTTTAGATTTATTGATCTAGGTTTTTGCGATATCTTGTGACATTCTGCTTTGTACAGTAAATTCCATTTTTATGACTGGATTTTGTACTTCCGTTTGTGTTTTCTGCTTTGCAGTTGTGCTGGTTTTGTGCTGGGTCTTGAATGAATGAATAAGGAATGTGCTCTTTTCAAAGGTCCAAAAAGTCATCTTGGAAATACCCACTTCTCTGCAGTTTTGTTGAGCTTGTGTGGAGGACGTTGTTTGCCTAAAAGCGGTTGTCCTTTTGTCTGAAAGGCTGCAATTACATGAATTGTTCTTGTGTGTTCAACACTATTGTTTTTCTTCCTTGGTTTTGCAGAAAGATTTCAAGTGAGTTCAGCCCAGTACCACGTTTCCTCCAAGCCTCCAGACATTCTTTTATTCCTTCCTTGTGGTTGGAAATCCTGCCATTTTTTTTTTTTACGACTTACAGCCGTCACATTTTTGGAACTCACTCCTTTGCTTTATCAATAAATCTTGAGTGTTTTTATGCAGATTTGTTGAAGGGGTCATATAAAGAGGAACTAGTTTCTCCTTAATCTTTTGAAGAAAAAGAGCATTTCTTAAAAGCAACCTTCCTCAAAACATTCTCTAACTTTGTAATGTTACACGGATGAATGCATCGCCACATAAAGACAAAGTCGGATGATCTCCGTTCATTTTATCTGGCTAACTGTTTGTGCACCTCATTTCAGCATCAACTGCTTTTTTGAATCCGTCATGGTAATTCAGGCTTTGCAAAGAGGATGTTATTGAAGTATGTGGGCGTTAAAACTATATTGAAGCCGAGAGTAAACTCACAGCCTGTGTCTTAGTAGAGAAAAGCGCTGTTGCTTATTTTACATGTGAAACGAGTGTTTCTTAAAGGCAAAGTGGGGAAACGGACAGCTTAATTCTAGGGTCACAGAGAGGGTGAATTTTGTTTCCACACTGCTCTTTTTTTAAAATCAGTCTTTTTATTTTTTCAACTCTCTTTTTGTGTAAAGGTTTGTACCTCTGTGTGTATATTAATCTGGACTGAACCAGAAGCTTTCAGGTATTTTATTCTTCATTCATTCATTATTTTATTCATTATTCGCTCATTTAGTCCAACCATACACATGGTTGTTGCAGGTCTCATTTGAACAGTTGATTTCACCTCAACAGAATGTTTATCTCCGGTTTCCGGCTTAAGCTAACTCATCTGATTCATTTCCTCAAGTGCAGACTAATTAGTGTAGCAGTTAAAGCTGGGATGTTACTTTAGGCTCGGATCAGTAGGATTCCCTTAAGGGTGCTTCAGGTTATGATAACGACTGCAAATGTGACACAAACAACATTTAAATGGTTACTAAGAGTGGGAGCTTTGTGTAGCCAAAATTTTAGATAAAATTTATATTAAATGTACCATTCAAAAGTTTGGGGTCAGTGTAAATTCTATTTGATTTTATTTTTCAATAATTATATTCAACAGAGCTGCATTAAAATTGAACAAAACTGACTGTAAATACTTTTGTAAAGCCTGCATTATTACAAAAAAATCTATTTAAAATAAATGCTGAACTTTCCATTCATCAAAGAATGCTGAAAAATATCATTGGCTGCTGAAAATTAAGCTGCGACATCACAGGATTAAATTATTATTATAAATAATTTTTTTTTTTTTTTTTTACTGTAATAATGTTTCACAATATTTATGTTTTTACTGTTTTTAAAATAAATAAATACATAAATGCAGGCTTGGTGAGCATAGATAACTTATTTCAAAGCCATTCAAAAACCTCGCCAACCGTAAGATTTAAGATTTTTTTTTTTTTTTTTTTTTTTATAAAGGAATCTGTTCTGCATTTATTTGATCCAAAGTATAGCAAAAACATTAAAATGTTTAAATATTTTTGCTATTTAAAATAAGTTTTCTATCTGAAAATAATTTAAAATGTAATTTAGTCCTGTGATTTCAAAGCTGAATTTTTAGCATCATTACTCACATGATCCTTCAGAAATCATTTTAATATTCTGATTTGCTGCTGAAAAAACATTTATTATTATTATTATTATTATTATTATGATGATGTTGAAAACAGCTGAGTCAAATTTTTTCATGTTTCTTTGATGAATAGAAAGTTCAGAAGAACAGCATTTATCTGAAATGGAAATCTTTTGTAACATTATAAATGTCTTTATCATCACTTTAGATCAATTTAAAGCATCCTTGCTAAATAAAAGTATTAATATCTATAATTTCGTCATATTTAATTAAAAAGATATATATACTCCAAGCTTTTGAATGGTGTAGTGTATGTTACAAAAGCCTTTTATTTCAGATAAATGCTGATTTTTGGATCTTTCTATTCAAAGAATCCTAAAAAAATTACTCAACTGTTTTAAATTTTGGTAATAATAAAAGTTTCTTGAATAGCAAATCAGCATATTAAAATGATTTCTGAAAGATCGTGTGACACTGAAGACGGGAGTAATGATGCTGAAAATTCAGCTTTGAACACAGGAATAAATTGCATTTTAAAATATATTCAAATAGTAAGCAGTTATTTTAAATAGTAAAAATATTTCACAATATTACTGCTTTTGCTGTGTTTTGGATCAAATTAATGCAGGCTTAGTGAGCAGAAGAGAAAAAAAAAAAAACTAGTATTTGATTTAAATGCTAGGCTATTTTCTATTACTATGTCTTTTTTATAGAAATACTTGTGCTATATAAGGTCACATTTTGTCAGAGATTTGTTCTCAGAGTTAAAGTTCTCATTGCCGTGTTAGTCATCTCTGCCCTGCTCACGGTCTCCCTCGCGAAGCTCGTCACAGGTATCTGTCTCATTAGCTGGTTACATGGGATCTGTCAGCCCGCGCTGCCCCCATCTGTCATACTTTGGGCTATAATTTGGCAGCTGTGTATGACTAAGCCACAGAGTTCCTCTCGGCCTTGCAGAAGCACCTGTGCTGCAACCTCCCAAATTTATTACAGCACCATTTCTGAGTGAGAGCAAGACGGGAGAGGAAGAGTGCACTCTCAAAGAATGGAATTACCCATGACCTCATCCGCAGTCTGTGCGAGTGTGTGTTAGGGTTAGTGTGCCGCCACACCCGGCGCTCCACACACCCCTTCCAGCCATCGGGAGGTCAGGACTCACCGGCAGGAAGATTATCTCATGTTTTCATTAGCGCATACACATAGTCTAGCACTACCAATCTGATTCATAAACTCAAAATGTCAAGTGATTCAGTTGGATATCTGTTGTTTCAGTCAACCACCCTATTTGGGAATAGATTTCTTATTTTTCTCTAGTAATACTACTTACTTTTACTCTTGTGCTACATGCTGTCATTAAACACAGAACATTAGTTCATTTGTTTTTACCCTTATCATAATAAGTTTTTTTCATCTGATATTTTTAACTTACATTTATACTATGAATCTTGTACGTGATGTCTGTGTTGTCGTGAAGCATTGCTCCTCTCCCTGGGCTGTTCTCCTGTGGTGCGTGTGGCAGATTATGTAGGTGTGTGTAGTCATTGGGCTTCAGCTCTCTCATTAAGGTTAACCCAGCAGCACCGCCGCTCTGCACCACAACACTCGGCAGATGGTTGCCAGGAAACCAAGGAAACTGACATTTCAGAGCTTCTCCTGTCATGTGGGAACAATGTTCATCTGTAGTGCATTACAATTTAAGCGATGAAGCCTTATACGCATGCAGTGCCACCTGCTGTATTCATTTTTCACCTGTGTGGCCATCAGCCTAGGTCTCATTTTAGGTTAAAGCGCAGTTTGTAAGTGCGTCAAGTGTTTTCTGTATTAAAGGGGACATCGGATGTCCATTTTCCACAAGTTGGTATGATTCTTAAGCGGTTTCATGAAATATCTGCAACATGCGTTGGTTAAAATTCCTCAGTGGTTGTGTAAAACAACACCCTTTTTTCCTTCGGTGCATGTCTCTTTAAATGATAATAAGCTGTTGCTCACCCCACCCCTCTCTTCTGTTTTTTGTGTATTTGGTGGCGCATTAACTATCAAAAACAAAACTAATCCACTGTGTCTTCAGTGGTTCTGATGTCAGGAGAAAATGAAGACTGTTATGTTCACTTTTACGTTCAAATGCAAAACACCTGCATTGCTTATGAAACGTTGTCGCGACAGCAGCTTGAGCGAAGATAAAATGGCAGACAGCATACAACTGGCTAAGGGCACGATTATGCTAATACAGGACAGTCTGACAGCGATCGTGGGCGGGGCTTGGGCAATATGACATCATACTGCTCAGAAAATCAAAGCGACTTAATAATTGAGACTGTTTAGGTTTTTTGAAGATTAAAATAAAGGAGTGAATGGATTTTTATCATTGTTGAGTGGTTGTGTCCACACATTGCCAAGATACATTTATATGCAAACAGAATTTAAAAGTAAATTTTGCATTCGATGTCCCTTTAGAATACTTTTTCCTAACATATTGGGAGAGATATGTTGGAGAGACAGTGTTGAAAGACATTTTAAAATGCTCCGAAAGGCCATGTAATTATTTTCATGTTATGGCAATATTTTGTCAATATTACATGTCTTGCATTATAATGTAAAGTATTAAGTATGTGAACACTTATTTTGAATTGATAACGATAAAGTGAAATAGGTAAGAGGAAGTCGCTATAATAGAGATGGGATGTTTATTTTTGGCAAGTACGCTTCATAGTTGCTCACAAACTGAAGTAGTGACAGATTTTTTTTCTTCCTTGTTATGTGCATCTGAATGTAACTTATTAAAAAAGAAAAACGTAGGAAAGGGACTTGTCAAAAATGAATGCAAGCTTGCAGTTGATTTCAAGTGTAGAAAATGGAATTACATTTTCTTTTCATGTCAACTTTAATTGATTATTTTAAAGTGTAAAATCTAAAAATTGAAAAAAGTTAGTGCCTACATTTAAATATCCAATATCAACCAATAGGAGATCATTAAATTGATGTTACTAAATTTACCTGCAGTAATTGAATCTAATGTTACCAGGATTTTACTTTCAGACAAGTGGAAGATAATATTTTAGTATAGACTTGACGTTGTTGAATTGCTTCTAATAATCTCTGCTTATTGCACTGTTGCATCATACTCAAAACCATCCTGCTGATATCTAGTCAGTTGTTTTGGTTTGTGTCTATAGTCGTGCAGTGTTTTGCCTCTCCGCGGCGATAGCGGCATTGATTTATTCATGTGGTGTAATCTGCCCTTTGGCATAGCCAAGTGTATGAACATTGTTGCAGTTACAGGCCACACTGAACTGGAACTGGCAATATAGAGTTTAAGTCAAAAGTTTACACACCTTGCAGAATCTGCAAAAGGTTAATTATTTTACCAAAAAAAGAGGGATCATACAAAATGCATGTTATTTTTTTTATATTTTGTACTGACCTGAATTAGATATTTCACATAAAAGACATTTACAAATAGTACACGAGAAAATAATAGTTGAAATTTATAAAAATGACCCCGTTCAAAAGTTTACATACGCTTGATTTTAATATCGTGTTGCTACGTGAATGATCCACAGCTGTTTGTTTTTTTTTAGTGATAGTCCCTGCACGCTGTTCTTCAGAATAAAAATACTTCAGCTCCCACAGCATTTTTGTGTATTTGAACCCTTTCCAACATTGACTGTACGATTTTGAGATGCATCTTTTCACACTGAGAACAACTGAGGGACTCATATGCAACTATTACAGAAGGTCCAAATGCTCACTGATGCTCTAGAAGGAAAAACTATGCATTAAGAGCCAGTTGAATGAATTCTTAAAGAGCTTTGCCCCCTCCATGGCCCTCTTGTTTACCTCTCTATTTACTTCCCTATTTTAACCATCAAGATATCAGCTGTGATTGCCGTGTTCTTATACTATCCTCATTTTTCTCTTTTTCAGTTCTGCATAAAGGGATGAGAGGAGGAAGGTCAGATCACCTCATGGTCAGCACACATGTCTGATTCAGGTTCACTTTAAAGTTCACATTCATCCCGCAATTATCTGTCCTCCATTCTCTGGCCTCTCCAGCTTGAGTGGCTGCCCATGTTCCCCAAGCTTCGTTATTTCAGCTACACTGCGGGCATGCTCCAGTGCTGAGCTCCGCCACTTAGCCGTACCATGACCAGTCTAAAGCGCTCACAGACCGAACGCTCTGTGGGCGGCTCTGTTCCCGCCACAGATGAGTTTTATACTCGCCGTCTACGCTTGCCCAATGGAGGCGCGCCACCCCCTCGCAGCGAGAGCACGCACTTGACTGGGACGCCCGGAGTTCCCAAAATGGGCGTTCGAGCACGGGTCGCCGACTGGCCCCCCAGGAAAGATGGCGGCGGTGGAGGAAGTGGAGGAGGGGGTGGAAATGGCGGTGGTGTGTGGCACATCACAGTGGAGACGGATTCCCCTTCCACCACCACAGGAAGTGCCCAGAGCAACTTGTCAAGCAAGCTCGGTCACCTGATCAGCCCTCAGGACTCATCCATGCTGCGTAACATTCATAATACCTTGAAGAACAAAATGCAGAGCAAAGGCAAAGACAATCGCTTCCTCTCACCTGATGGGTATCTCGGGTCGCCCCGGAAGGGTATGCGGCGTATACGCCAGCGCAGTAACAGCGACATCACCATAAGTGAACTAGACGGCGATGGTAGCGAGGGTTGGTCTTTCTCAGGATGGACGCCCATGCATCGAGAGTACGGCAGTACCTCATCCATCGACAAGCACGGTGTGTCCGGCGAAAGCTTCTTCGACATGCTCAAAGGCTACCAGACCGATGCTCCGGACCAGCGCAGCCCTGCCCCTGAAAAGTTAAGCGAGTTGCTGACAGTAGCTCATAAACAAACCGCCCTCGACTTGCCCGACGGACCTCTTGGTCCTCCTCGTGGCAGTCCTGCTAGTCGCCTGAAAGAAAGAGAAAAACACATGAAGAGGCGTTCAAAGTCAGAAACGGGTGGAGAGTCCATATTCCGCAAGCTACGTAGCGTCAAAGCCGAAGGTGACTCATCACGTGCTGGTTCCGATGCAGAAGACGGAAAGTCTGATGACGTGGGTCCTCCTCCTAAACCGTGGGTCTGCCAAAAAGGCTTTGCACACTTTGATGTCCAGAGTATTCTGTTTGACCTAAACGAGGCTGTGCAGAGTCGGCAAAGCGCTGTGAAGCGGAAGAACACCACCACTGGTGCCTCTGCTGCAGCCGCAGCCTCGGCCTCCAACACGTCTTCTCTCTCGTCCACCCAAAGCGGGGCTTACGGCTCCCCTTGTGGCAGCCAGGAAGAGCTCAACATCAAGGATGGGCCTTCTCTTGACTCAGGTGATGACAAGAGCAACGATTTGGTTCTGAGCTGCCCATGTTTCCGGAATGAAATCGGCGGTGAAGGAGAAAGGAACATCAGTCCTTCGAAACAGGGCAGTATCGGCAGTGGTGCCTCTAGCTCTTCAAGAGATGAAGAGGGATCGCCTGAAAGAGCTCCCAATACACATTTTAGCAATGCAGGGGTGGCTGTTCTCGAAGCTCCGAAGGATGGAAAGAGTCTCCACCATGATCGTGGAAAGAGCAACATAGTTGAACATGTGGACTTGGGTGCTTATTATTACAGGAAGAACTTCTATTTGAGAGGTGAGTGCTAACATTTTGCAGTAATTGCACACTTAGGGCCAGTTTTACTAACAGCTTGCACCAACGCAGTCTTTTGGTGTTAAAATTGTACTGTGAGGTTGAATTAGGCTTAGACAATGGTATTTTTGTGCCTGACCTTATTGAATGTACATCTGAAGGAGTTTCCCTTTCAGACACAAAATTAATGGGAGGAGAGTATTCAAATGAATCCCGCAACGCGCTTTACTAATGTATGCCATTATTTAAAGCCCCAAAAAAGCATGTCTTAAACAAATTATTGTTGCTAAGAGAACAGAGAGTGCGTGGTAGAAGGGAAAGGATTTTTTTCACATGTATTAATTTATTTGGAATGCCAGAAGAACACATTATCTGAACATATCGTTTGCCAAGCCATGTCATTTTTAATTTGCTTCAGGAAATAAAAGATGACTTGCAACCCTCAACTAGGAGTCACGTAATATCATGTCTATCAAAACTTCTAGCAAACCATTTTTTTTGGCCTCCGGTTCTTTTCAACGTACTGTGGCTTCTTCATTTCTTTATTCTTTATTTGCGACTAAGCTAATTTGCTCTGCTCTTGGTATATTGCGTTGGTCGGTATGCTAACAAGATGTTGCGTCTGTGTTGTTTAATTTGCGCATTGTTAGTAAATGACCTGCAGAAATTTCCCCTCCCAACTGCGCTGTTTTGGGATTGTGCTCTCATGCTAATTTTCCCCATTTAGTAAAACTGGCCCTTAATGTACTAGTAAGATTTCTCAATGGAGATATTCATGCAAATTTAGGTTGCCGCTCCATATGAAAAAGAATTACTGATCACGTGACTAATTCAAAAAAAGGTGTAAATAAATCACTTTTCAAATTGACAAATGTAAGCACATTTAAAATGCAGATATACAGGTATTTAATAGTTATATCATGTTTAAATTAGTGACTAATCGCATAAAAATGATTTTGTTTACATAATGTGCGTGTGCTGTGTATATTTATATGTATATATAAATATACACACATACATGTATATATTTAAGAAATAAATGTACTTAATATGTACTTATTTGTATAGAAATCATATGTAAATATGAATACATATAAATGTGTAAATATTTATTACATTTATACATGTACATTTGTGTATTTATATATACATTAAACACAAACTTTTATTTTGGATACGATCAATTACGATTGATCGTTTTGAAGCACTAGTTTAAATATGTAGTTGAATAATGATTTTATAACTTCAAATTCACTAATTGATTTATTGACGTTATTGATTTATCCCACTTTATATCCAACTCAAATGGCAAATGAAAAATGAAAAAGATTTTGTTAATTCTTAATAAAAATGCAATGTTGCATTTAACTACATTTTTAAAAATGTCTTTTTCATTCTTAATATTAATATTAAGATCTGTTTTTAATTTGTATTGGTACTTGTTAGGAGTGAGCGATATATTAGTATACATGATGAACCACTAGAAATTTGTCAACCGGTAGAGATTTTAAACTGTCATCTCGATTGCGTGTGACGTTACATGTGATGTTGCTGTGCTACGCTGTTATGAAAACTTAATGTTTGCATGCGTTTTAAGCATTGCGGTTTAAAACAAGTGATTCTAAGCTGCTGAAAATGCCATTTTTGCCACTTAAATACACACACTTGTATGTGTAAGCACAATAATTCAGGACTTAAGTGAAAGCAAACAGCTAAGAAAAGAAAACGCGTGTACACAGTACATTGAATCCGGGCAGCTCTTAAAGTGACAGCAGTCTAGTTATTCTGCCGTCTGTTATTCATGTAAATCAAGCAACAAAAGAGAAAATTTCTTACAGCTCTTGACTAAATAACTTGTGTAACCTTAATAAGAAGAAATATGTATTAAATTTACACAGTGAAGAATATGAAGTATTTTTGTACATTTGATTACTTGATATAATGTATGCAGCATTTCTTATTTAAATGTTCTACTGTAGGTTTTTTTTGTCCTGTTGCTTGAAAATAATTAATTATTATAAATATTGCTGACTGTTTATTTCAATGAGTTTGTGATATATATTATATATATATATATATATATATATATATATATATATATATATATATATATATATATATATATATATATATATATATATATATATATATATATATATATATTATTATTATTATTATTATTTTTTTTTTTTTTAAGGCTAGTATTAGCTTTTTTCTGATATTGACAGAGGTAACAAGAATTATGAAATTTCTATGGTATCAAAAAATTTGGTATCATAAAGAACTTATTTAAAGCAAAAGTAACTTGTTACCATGAAATAAAATTATTCATGTCATGATAAAAGATTTTGGTCATATCGCCCACCCCTAGCACTTGTTTATATTCCTGCTGTATTTTAAGCTAATGAATCATTAATTGAAAAATGATTAAAAATCCTCAGAGCACTGGAACTACTTAGGCGTCGACGAGACTCTGGGACCAGTAGCTGTCAGCATTCGTCGGGAAAAACTGGAGGATCACAAAGAGCATGGCCAGCAATACAACTACAGAATCATCTTCAGAACCAGCGGGGTGAGCGCTCATTCACACCAACAATTTCCACTGGCATATATAGTTGTTGTATCATCTAAATGCAACATGCATCCTCGTGCCTGCTCGGAGAGTTAATTCTAAGCAGTTAGCGGTGAGTGAGATCCAGGTCTGACGCCCACTGCTATCTTATATAACACGCTTAGAGGCGAGTTCTCTCTGCTAGTGCTCGGCACAGATCACACTGTGCTCCGACTGGCTCGTCACCATACTGCTTCTCAATCACACCGCTTTTGACAGCAGCTTTAAATGGATGGATCTCTCTAATTATAACACAAAAGGCTCTTAAATGTGACCTCAGCTTTTGGCATGATTTATAGAAACTGCTTATGATTCACATGCATTCTGATGGGCCTTAATAGCTTTGTGACTAAGGTGACGCTCAGCTCAACATGGCAATCTTTCCACTGCTATTTTGAGACAGGCAGGTAGGCAGACGTGGTTTAGCTTAGTATAAAACTTTTGTCCTGCCAATTACGACACCTTTTCAGGTGTTTGAGATCTGTGAATCATAATAAGCAGGTACTAAAAGACAATAGTATGGTGGGTTTTGTAGCACCGAGTACTAATTTTCTCAGAAAATTTTATAACAGTATTTAACACCCACCCTTCGAGTAACACCTGTAATTTACAGATGTGTACAGGTGATTGTGTATGTATGCCGAGAGTTTAAAACAATAATGTGAAGACATCTCTTTGTCCTATCTTTAACCTTTTGTCTATAGTTAACAACCTTACGGGGCTCCATTTTGGAGGATGCTGTGCCCTCCACCTCCAAGCATGGCTTGGCTCGAGGTCTGCCTCTAAAGGAAGTGCTGGAGTACCTCGTACCTGAGCTCAATGCCCACTGCCTCCGTCTTGCTCTCAACACACCCAAGGTCACAGAGCAGCTGATGAAACTGGATGAACAGGGGGTATAATGATCTTACATTCCCTTACAACTGACAAATGATATGCTATTACACGTGATAGATTGGTCGGTCAACTTTTTAAAACTTTATTTTTTTTATTCGAATTTTGGTAATTACAAAGGGAGGAATCACATCACCACAGAACAAGTTGCCACTGCACATAATATCTGTCTGTCTGTCAATGTAAATATTTATCTATTTAAATAATTGTATCCATTAATATCCACCACAATAAAAGTAATTGTATAATAATATAAATAATTTAATCACAGAAAGTAAATCAATTAGAATTGAAATATCAGTTATATTTAGAGTGGGAACTTATATGTACATTTGATATGCAACTTGCATTACTAAACTCATAGATTTTTCACTATTGATTTAACAATGTTCTTGCTAACATATGCATTTATTATATTTTATATATTTTATTTATTTCTGACGTATTTTCATCATTTGTTGCCGTTAAAGCAAAAAAAAAAGGTTTCTTTATAAACAATAAATGAATTGAAATAAAATTTGAATAAAATAAAAATATAAAAGTGCAATGAAAAAAAAATAGATATAGATATATAGATATAGATATATATAGATATATAGATATTTATATAAAATATAATAAAATATTTTTTACTGTAATGGAAAAATGTATATTACTTTTTTTTTTTTTTTTTTTTTTTTTTTTTACTCATTTTTAAAAGAATGTGACTATTCAAAGTGTTATATCACACATGTGACCCTGGACAACAAAACCAGTCATAAGTAGCATGGGATATGTTTGTAGCAATAGTCAACTATACAATGTATGGGTCAAAATGATAATTCTTTTTCTTTTATGCCAAAAATCATTAGGATATTAGGTAAAGATCATGTTCCATGAAGATGTTTTTTAAATTTCCTACCATAAATATATCAAAACGTAACTTCTTTTTAGTAATATTCATTGAGCTTAATTTGGACAACTTTAAAGGCAGTTTTATCAGTGTTTAGATTTTGTTGCACCCTCAGATTCCAGATTTTCAAATAGTTGTATCTCGGCCAAATATTGTCCTATCCTAACATACATCAGGAAAAAGCTTATTTATTCAGCTTTCAGATATAAATCTGAATTTCAAAAATCGACCCTTATGACTGGTTTTGTGGTCCAGGGTCACATATGGTAATGATTTGTTGCTCTATAATATAATTACAAATGTTTTTTACAATTTTTTAAATAATTATTTGTATCGTAAAGAGTGAATTGTAGTATATTGTTTCCCATTATTCCTATTTTTCACAGTCTAATGGTCTTTATTTACAATCTGCTCTGCAGCTCAGTTTCCAGCTGAAGGTGGGAATCATGTACTGTCAGGCCGGCCAGAGCAGCGAGGAGGAGATGTACAATAATGAGGCAGCAGGTCCCGCCCTAGAAGAGTTCCTGCAGTTGCTGGGGGAAAGGGTGCGCCTTAAGGGTTTTTCCAAGTACCGTGCCCAACTGGACACTAAAAGTGAGTCTCATCATCTTAAAGGTTTATTTAATTGCCCGAAAGGGCCTTATTGTGTGATTAAAACAGCTTGTAGCTAAAGGGGGCAAAACAGCTATTGAATCTCTGGCCTCCTGTCATGTCAGTCTAGTAGTCTATATGGCTAGTTAATTAATTCTAACAGGATCACACTCAAATGAGCCTGCAGCGCGTTCTAAATACGTCCCTCCACTGTCAGCGGTTTATTGACAATTGGAGGTTGTGATTAAATGGGAATGGATCTAAACACCAACAATCATCTTCTGTTCTATCCTCTAGTTAGTTTCAATTTGAACCCAGCGCCCTTATTTGAGACCCGGTCATGCGTGCCGTGCCTGTCAGCCGTGCTCCACCTCTCCCCTGTGACCATAAGGAATATTGTCTCTGATCACAAAAATGCTTTTAATTCCATTTATCAGACTTGACATTTTACCCCTTACGTCCCCCCCCCCCCTCTGCCGCTAGCGCGGGCCGAAAAGGGCGGCGGAGTTGTCAGAAAGCTTTGATCTCGGCTTGACGGATTAGGACATGGTTTTAGAGTCAGGTGGAGTATAGAGATCAGGAAGGAGGGACTGAGGAGAAGATGAGTTTGTGCCGTCATGGTCCAGAGCGCCGACTGCAGTATCCTGTTTGTGAACAATAGAAAATAGGGGTCTTATAAAAGAGCGGGAGCCATATGTTGCCCTAACAAGTCAAGGAGTGTTAAATAAATGAGACTGTATGATCAAAGGCTTTAGACTGTTTATTCCCCACAGACAAAACAGAAATCCTTCTTTGTTCAACAAAAGAAAAGCAGGTGGACATATAAAAGGTTAACGTGAGCTTTTTCTTGCAGCGGACTCTACCGGAACACATTCTTTGTACACAACTTTTAAAGACTATGAGATTATGTTCCATGTGTCTACAATGCTGCCCTACACGCCCAATAACAAACAGCAGGTAAGCTGTCTGATGACAAACACCAATGCAATAATTGATCTTCTTACTTCTTTTTGTTAAAGGATTAGTTCACTTCCAGATTAAAAAATTCCTGAGAATTTACTCATTCCTATGTCATTAGATGTTCATGTCTTTCTTTCTTCAGTCGAAAAGAACTTAATGGAGTCATCGGATGCTAATTTCACTTTTAAATGTTGTTTGAACATTAATGTGTGTTGGCAGTGTATGTACAAATCTACCCTATAATGATAAAAATACATGCAGTGGTTTTTAATTAATCTGTAAACCCCGACAGAGGCCGCTCCCACAATAGTTGATTGACATGAGCTCTTACCTTAGACCAGCTGTCACAGTCCAGTAACTTTCCATGTTTTGATGCCAGAGCAGGGATGTAAGTTAGACAAGAATATCTCTGACTGAGCGATTGAGGTGTTGTGTTGCTGGATGTAATAATGAACAGTGGTCGTCATTTACTCCCAACATCTGAGCCGCTGAAGATGCAGTAGATTACGTTTGTTTGTGAATGGAATGCGCCTCCCGATCTACATATATCTGTCTGTGTTCACCCAAATCATTCATGATCCAGCTTCACTTGCAGCAGAAGTGAGTATAAGTTTTTTTTTTATGAATCTTTGCGATGGCCTTTCCTAATAATGTGCTGGTTAGCAAGTTTAGCGGCTAAATGCGGCTAAAGTAAACAGGCTCGTCACTCCACAGAGAGAAGAGAGGGGCGGGGCGAGCAGAGCTCATTTGCATTTAAAGTAGCCTCGGCAAGAATGAGATGATTTTTGCAGATCTGATTTTGTCAAGGTAAAAAGGGTGTTGTTTTACACAACCATTGAGAATTTTTAACCAAAGTATATTATAGACTTTTCATTAAGACCCTAAAGAATCATGTCAAGTTGTGGAAAATGGGCATCCGATGACTCCTTTAAGGTTTTTGAGGAAAACATTCCCAGATTTTTTTCATATAGTGGACTTCATATAGTGAAGGTCCGAATTGCAGTTTCAGTGTAGCTTCAAAGGGCTCTACACAATCACAGCCTAGGAATACGGGTGTTACCTAGCAAAACAATCTGTAATTTTCTTAAAAAATTATTTATATACTTAAACACAAATGCTCATCTTGCACTAGCTCTGTGATACACGTCTGCGACTGGTTAGTTCTTCGTCTGTGTACTTCGGTTCAAAAAGGTAGGGTAGGGTGAAAAACTGCATCTCATTTTCTCCTCCAACTTCAAAAATGTCTAACAGCATTGTTTTACCTTTTTTATAAAGGGTGTTTGACTTTCTTTGTATGTTTGCTTTGTAAACACTGGGTCAGTACTTCCGCTTATGTGATGCATGACCTTTCCAACATGACTACTTAATGTGTGAAGTCGAGCTAGTGCAAGATAAACATTTGTGGTAAAAAAGTATAGAAATGTTTATTTTTTTTTAGAAAATGGCAGATCGTTTTGCTAGATAAGACCCTTATTTTTTGGCTGGGATTGTGTATTGTGTAGGGATTGTGAGTCCTTTGAAGCTGCACTGAAACTGCAGTTTCGATTATGAAGTCCACTATATGTAGAGAAATCCTGGAATGTTTTCCTCAAAAACCTTAATTTCTTTTCGACTGAAGAAAGAAAGACATGAACATTTTGGCATGGGGGTGAGTAAATTAAAAACATGTTAAAAAAAAAAAAAAAAACCTAATCCAAACTTTGAATGAATAGTTTACAGAATACTGATCTATGTTGTTTGTGGTTTATAGCTGTTAAGGAAAAGACACATCGGAAACGACATTGTCACAATCGTGTTTCAAGAGCCCGGAGCAAAGCCCTTTAGCCCCAAGAACATCCGCTCACACTTTCAGCATGTCTTTGTGGTTGTACGGGCGCACAACCCGTGCTCTGAAAACACCTGCTACAGGTGAGTAGATTATACTTTTATTTAGCTCCTAAAAAATTACACTGATTAAAGTGCAGGTGGACTTTTTTTAAATTTTTTAATGTTTAAAAATTTGTAGTGGTGCATTTTGCACCACACACTATGATTTTCATTCTGTGGCGTCAACAGTGCTCAACCTAATGATACAGGTATATTTGTAGCAATAGTCAACTATACATTGTATCGGTCAAAATAATTGATTTTTCATTTATGCCAAAAATCATTAGGATATTAAGTAAAGATCACGTTCTATGGATATATTTTGTAAATTCCCTATCGTAAATGTATCAAAACTTAATTTTTGATTAGTAATATGCATTGATAAGGACTTCATTTGGACAAATTTAAAGGTGATTTTTCTCAATATTTAGATTTTTTTTTTTTTTTTTTTTTTTTTTTTTTTTTTTTGCAACCTCAGATTACATATTTTCAAATGGTTGTATCTCGGCCGAATATTGTCCTATCCTAACAAACCATATATCATTGGAAAGCGTATTTATTCAATATTCAAAAGATTGACCCTTATGACTGGTTTTGTGGTCCAGGTTCACAAATGAGCTTAAAAATTCCATGAGACATATTAAGTGAATTTTGTGTTCCTGTGTTGATGAATTTTCTTTTTGAAACAGGAAGTTTGGGTGGGGCGTTGAACTCCTTTTTGGGCTATAATTACATCACACCGTGAGCGTGATTGTTTTGGAGATGTTGGTGTTATTGTATTGGGACATTGTTATTCCCAAGAGCGTTGAATCAGTCACAAATCTGTGTAGTAATCAATATTTTTGGTCAGTTTTTTTTTTTTTAAAGAAAGACTGTAAACTGTTTCTATTCTATTTCTTTGCTTTTAAGTTGTTAGAGCGGTAGACTTGACTTAAAAGTCACAATTTTGATTGCCTGGTTGTTCATATAAAACTTAAAGCCTAGTTGAAGTTGAAAGTTATTTTGTAATAAACAGTATTTACACTTGTTCAAAGGCTAGATTTTTAAAAATTTTAATTAATATTGTTATAATGTTACAAAAGGCTAAAACCTTGTATTCAGTGATTTCTAAATGGTAATAATATTTTACAATATTACAGTTTGAATGTATTTTTGATCAAATAGATGCAGCCCTGGTGAGCACAAACATGTCATTTTCAATGTTTTCGTATTCTAATGTTTTGTTAAAATCTAAAAAAGTATTTTAAATCAGCTTTTCTTCATCTTGTTATATTACCAGAATCCATTATCAGTCAGCGTCTGATTGTAGTGATGTTGTTTTGGTTTTATTTTTGGAGAAATGGATTTTCTTCCTGCCCATGGTGGGTTATGTTCTCGCTTGATGTCCTCTGGCCAGCTTATTATTCTTGTCGTACAGCACATTACCCAGGAGAGCACTGCTCTTAACCACTTCAAATGAGCTAGGCCCGCTTAATTTCCTTCACGCCTACTGGGGGCTGTTTATCAGTAGGATTTGTTGATCGTTGCATTGCTTGCAGTCCAACCTCGGAAAGTGCTACTGCGAGTCAAACAAAAGACAAAATGAGTGCTTATCTGAAACGAACGGGCAACAAATATGATGTTGATTATTGATGTCTTCATTGTGACTTACTCCCTTAATCTTTTCCTCACATTCTCGCTCGCTCGCTCCTTTGCTTGCTTTCTGTTTTGCCTCATGAAACTAATAGAGGTTTTAATTGCTGATGGGCCTCATTGTGTGTCGTCTTAATTATACCCAGTAGGGAGCCTCATCGCTGTTCAGCTCTGAAAGTACAGAAGTTACAAAGGCCCGTCCCGACCGAACCTCTCTGGAACAATACGCTAAACGAGAGGGCTGTATGCGCACCCTTGCCAACTGTCCTCTCATGAGAGGGGCTTTATGGGGGCTTAAACCCGACAACCCTGCTCCTCCTTCCCTGGCGGACTCCCTCCCTCCCATAGCCCTTTCAACCACACACTGAATTCTTCGTGCGAGCTTGAATTTTCCTCAACTGTGGGCTCTCTTGTTGTATTAACCTGCTTGGACTGTTTAGACAGAATTGGGATGGAAGTCAGGAAGTGGATCAGGTGGGTTCAGCGGGTCTCGGGTTTTCATTCGTGAGCGTTTCGCGTGACCGTTTATTCGTGTAAAGGTGAAACACGGGTATGAAGAATGATTAAAGGTGTTTATGGAGAGAGTTAATGATTTATATGCCCTCCTGTTGTTTTATTGGCTGCTGTTGGGTATAGTGAAGTGGTTAACACTGTTCACTGGAGCCCTATAATTTTGGCAGGCAACCTCTCTGCCACCAGTGAAATGGTAAGGTGGATGGTAATGTTGTACGAAGCGGAAGCTGTTAATGCACAGTCTGTGCAGAAGTGTTTTCCTGCATCGCTATTGCGACGCCGTCGAGTCTACAATGTCACAGCAAAACCAATTATGTTGTTGTGAGGTTGCAGTCTGAATTAAATATGATGGAATCTGCAGACTTTTGCAAATTTACCCCTAAAATCAGGACAGAAAATAGATTTAAATATGGTGTTAAAGCTCAAAGCATTTTTGAAGTAGCTGAAATAGCATAGACTTGTTGATGTGCAACATTTATAGTTTTATGAATGACAGGTCATATAATTCCATAGAAATTTGGCACAGGTTCCTGGTTGGCCTGACAATAATAAACCCTGTATTGGAAACCATGAAGTGACACAAAAGCAATACATCGTCAGTTGGATTTAATATTATTTCCTATTGCATTGTCTTTGCAGTGTAGTTCAATTCCTGAAAATGTTGAAAAAGATCCTAAAACGTATCACTGTGAATCAAACAAATTACTCACTGAATCTGTCATGAGTACATTACTGTTAAAAAGTTAAATTTTTTTAAAGAAAGTAATACTTTTATTAATCAGGAGTGCATTAAATTGATCAGAAGTGATGTTTAAAGATTTAGTTGCAGTGAAAGACATCATGCAGTGTTGCAAAAGATTTGTATTTTAGATAAATAGCGTATTAATAAATGCTTCTTGAGCTCCAAATATACATATTAAAATGATTTCTGAAGGAGTGAAGGCTACTTAAAAATTCTGCTTTTAATTACATTTGCAAATATATTAAATGGCACATTTGATGTTGTAATAATTAGTGCTGGGCAACACTTAATCATGATTAATCGCATCCAAACTAAACATTTTTGTGTACATAATATATGTGTGTGCTGTATATATTTATTATTTATATACACACACATGCAGCATATATTTTGAAAATATTTACATGTATAGATTTATATTCATATAATTTATATGTAATATATTATATATAAATATATTTAATATATAAACAACATATTTTTCTTATATATCTTCATGCATGTGTTTGTATTTATATATACACAAAAAACTTTTATTTTAGATGCGATTAATCACGATTAATCGTTGCCCAGCACTAGTAATAATATTTCACAATATTACTGGTTTTAATGTATTTTGAAATAAATGCAGCCTTGTTGAGATTAAGAGACTTCAAGTAAGAAAATTCTGTCAATTAATTTCTCACCCTCATGTCGTTCTAAACCCGTAAGACCTCCGTTCATCTATATTTTTGATGAAAAGAGCTTTCGGACCCTGCATAGCAATGCAACTGACACTTTCAAGGCCCAGAATGGTAGTAAGGTTGGTAAAATAATCCATGTGACATCAGTGGTTCAACTGTAATGCTCTGAAGCTATGAGAACACTTTTTGTGCACAAAGACGACAAAAATAATGACTTTATTCAACTATTTTTTTCTTCCATGTCAGTCAGTTCTGTGTCGTCATGGTACTGTTGTGAAAGCGCATCGAAGACTGACACGGAAGAGAAGAATTGTTGAATAAAGTTGACTAATGTATATGTATATATATATATATATATATTTCCAATCCTAGAACTTTAAATGGTAGTGTGACAACAGAAGGTATTTTACTTAAAGAAGTGATGACGTGTTGCAGTAAGTTGTGCTGTTGTTGTTGTTGTTGTTGTTGTTGTTGTTGTTGTTGTTGTTGTTGTTGTTGTTTTTGTTTTTGTTTTAGAAAATACAGTAGCATTTACACAGAAACCTTGAATGTTATACCGGAAATTAGTGAATCAGTTCTGGGTTTGTCCTTTGAACAAGTTTACAGTATGCGAGAACTCGTGTATGTGATACTTGTACACCTGTGTATTTCTGAGTGGGTCAGGGTGTTATTTGCTTGTGTGGAGGTGCTTTGGTTCCTTGCTGTGGGCAGTGGATGCTCCACCAACCCACACACTGTGTATTTATACTTTAGATATGTAATCCAGTTTGCCTCTCCACCTAAGCCAAGGGGGTCGGCTGCAACAATAAAGTCAGCCCTCCTGCTGTTAGTCACTGAATAACTGCTCCATGCATAGAAGTGGATTATGTTTGGATGGAATGTGCACTGCTCTATTCTGGCTTTTGAAAAGTGTTGATGACTGTTATTGTCTGCTCTCTCATAGAGATTTTGGTTTTTGTATACCATTGATGAAGCACAATTGTGGGTGTTTGGACTGCTTTATGCTTAAACAGAAAACAATATAATACAGATATTTAAAATAATTGCACAAAGTAATTTTAACTACTATGGTAAGTTGGTTACCACTATGGTACCAAACCATGATAATGCTGTCCTGTTTTTTTGAAGTACATTAAGGTTACCATGCTTAAAAACAGATGAGATGGGAAAATGTGGTTCAAACATTACTAAGTGTGACAGAGAGCTCTGTCAATTATGGGAAACACATATCCCATTAACACTTGCAGCAGTTTAGCACTTCAATTCGCTTACACTAACAACTCTTTACTCACTACTTTGCAATAACATGACAAAAAGTAGTTATTTTGGTTTGTTAACTGGGAGAGATTTCATATAAACAGTTAGGGGAAAAAAATTACAGTGCCTTGCGAAAGTATTCATACCCCTTCATTTTTATCACGTTTTATGTTGCTGCCTTATGTTAAACTGTTGACTGTTGACTAAGTGACTTTTTCCCACATCGATCTACACTCCATGCACCATAATGACAAAACAAAAACAGAATTGCCACAACTTTATAAATTTATTAAAAAATAAAAAAACTGAAATAAGTACATTGCATAATTATTCCTTATCTAGGACAGTTGAAATTTAGCTCAGGAGCATTCATATTGCTTGTACATGTTACTACACTTTGAGTGAAGTTAACCTGTGGCATATTCAACTGAATGGGTGTGATTTGGAAAGGCACACATTGTCTTAAAAGAGCGAAGCAAAAACCAAGCCCTGAGGTAAAAAAAAACAAACAAAAAAACCAACTGCCTGTAGAGCTCAGAGACAGGATTGCATCAAGCCACACATCTGGGCAAGTGTTCAAAAAAATCTTCTGCATAAAAGGTTAACGGAAACATGTTTTTGTGTCTCCGTTCCCCTTAAGGAAAAAAGTTTGAAACAGCCACGACTCTTCCTAGAGCTGGCCTCCTGGCCGAACTGAGAAATTCAGGGCCTGAGAGGGTTAGAGTGGTGACCAAGCACCTTATGATCACTCTAGTTGAGTTCCATGATCATATATGCAGATGGAAAAAACCTAGAGAAGGACAAACATCACTCCAACACTCCACCGATCTGGGCTTTTTGGTGGTATGGCAAGACTCAATCCTCTCCTCAGTGAAGACACGTGAAGACACATGAAAACACACTTGGAATTTGCAAAAAAGCATCTATAGGGCTCTCAGACTGTGAGAATCGAGATTCTCTGGTCTGATGAACCTCATTTCCAAGAATCATGTTTGAAGGAAACCAGGCTCTGCTCATTACCTGCAGAGTACCATCCCAACAGTAAAATGTGCTGGTTGCAGCCTCATGCTGTGGGGCTGTTTTTTTAGTGGCAAGGACTGAGGGACACGTCAGAGTAGAAGAAAAGTATTGAGATAGCCCTAATGAAAACCCAGTCCAGAGCATTCAGAACCTCAGACTGGGCAAAAGGTTCACCTTCCAACAGGACATTAACCTTAAGCACACAGCAAGAGTGGTTTATAGACAACTCTGTGAATGTCCAATCAAACATTTCTGGAGAAACCTGAAAATGTCTGCCAGACCCTATTCAAGCTGGTAGAGCTTGAGAGGTAAAGAGGTGAAGAATGGCAGATAATTGATGTGCTAATCTTGTTGCATCATACCCAAAAAGACTTACTGAGAGAGTTACTGAGTATGAATACTTATGCAATGTACTTATTTCAGTTTTTATTTTTAATAAATTTATGAAGTTGTGACAGTTCTGTTTTTGCTTTGTCATTATGGTGCATGGAGTGTAGATTGATGTGGAAAAAAAAAAGTAATTTAAAAGAGTTTAACACAAGGCAGCAACACAAAATGTGAAAACAAAAATGAAGGGGTATGAATAGTTTGCAAGGAACTGTATATCCCTTCGAAGTACCTGGAAATTTTAGCTAAATACCATCATATATGATTATGATCATCATTAATTACCTCGGTAAGTGTACATCTTGAACAAGTGTAATTGTTTTTATTGGTCACAAGTGTGATTTATTTATGGTTCGTTTCTTGTGGGAATCAGATGAGCAACTTTCTGGTTGCCAGCCTCAGTCTTCACCAAATCTGTGTTATTTAACCCTGCAGGCAACGAAAGAGAAACAATATTACTGAATGAGATATCAACAAGTTATTCCTCTCAGTCTGTATTTCAGCAAACTGCTGGGACTGCGGGAGAGGAGTTTATGTTGTGATAAATTTGCAAGCTAATTTTTCTACCACACACATACATGTTACCCCTCAGTGTTTTTACAATCCCACGCAGAAAGCAGTACTTTCTTTAGCCCCTCTTTCTCTCTCTCACCAACTTCTGGGCTTTACTTTTCTGTCTTCTTCCTCCAGTATCACTGTAACATCGAGATAGTGGATCTTTTCAGTCCATCCTCATTACTGCTATGCCTGGCTAGTTGCGTATGAGTTCCAGGCATACCAGACAGAGCAGGAAGCTTTAGATGTCCATTCCAGAGGCTTAATGAAAGGAAAAAGCAGGGGAGAGATGAAGCAAGCGACATAGAGAAGAAAGGTTTAAAGGTTTTCAGAGATTCAAAATGTTCTTGTGTAGCATATGAAGGCTCGGTCCGACTTTCCTAGCACTGTGTGTAGTAGTCAACAGCATAATAACCATCCATGCTGTTTTGATAATTCCCATTTGGCAAAGTATTTGATGTCCCCACTGCTACACTTCACACTTTGACTCTTAGTTTCATCATTTCCATAGCAGCCACATTATTTCGATTTCATTCATGCATAAACATAAGGGCCTTGAGGGAAGTTTGAGGATGGTTTAGCAATTATCTTGAGCATGTGATGAGCAATTTGTCTCATTGTTTGAAATATTCTCTCTTGTTTCCCCTCCATTATCTCCACCCCCTCACTCACAGTGTGGCGGTGGCTCGCTCGCGAGATGTACCTGGCTTTGGACCGCCTATTCCCGAGGATGCTACCTTCCCGAAGTCTACAGTCTTTCGAGATTTCCTGCTGGCCAAGGTCATCAACGCTGAGAATGCAGCCCACAAGTCAGACAAGTTCCGCGCCATGGCCACTCGGACACGACAGGAGTACTTGAGGGACCTGGCCGAAAGGCATGTTACAAGCACGCCTATCGATCCCTCAGGCAAATTTCCTTTTATTTCTCTGGCCCACAAGCGTAAGGAGAAGACCAGGCCATATACTGGCGCAGAGCTGCGTAGCCCAGGAGCCATCACCTGGCCTGTCTACGCCGAGGACCATGGAGCCGGAGGAGAGCTGGAGGCCCTGCTGGCCATTTCAAATGACTTACTAGTGCTGGTGGATCCAGACGCCAAGGCTGTCGTCTTCAACTGCGCTGTCCGAGATGTCATTGGTTGGACGCTGGGAAGCCCTGCTTCAATGAAGATCTACTATGAACGTGGGGAAAATATCTCCCTACGCTCTATCAATAACAACACAGAAGATTTCCGTGAGGTTGTTAAACGTTTAGAGGTAAGATTGGAATTGCATGACAGTATTGTGACAGAGACAGGATTCCTTTTTAAAGGGAACCCAGGTATTTAAATATGTAGTAGAAAACCCGTTGAAAGTTTACTTTATTTTAAAAAATCCACTTTGTTGTATACATATTTTGGACTGTGAGGGGTGCCATTATTTCAATGACTTGAAATGGCTGCACTCAGTGAGCTACTGGTGCTACCTGTTGTGATTTTTACCATAACACAATATGGAATAAGCATCTCAGAAAATAAAATGCTGATATGATGCCACATTGTGCATCTTTTGGTTGTAATTTTCAGTCAAAGGGCAACATGAAAAGCGATGCATGTCTTCACTGCTTTTCCTAGTGATAAGAAGAGGAGAAACTAATTGGAAGATGCCTGTGGATGAATAAAACTTCCTGAAGACTTACGTCTTTGTTCTCTCCACTTCAGCCCTGATGCCTTTGGGTCTTTTAGTAGACCACATATATTGAAAGAGCTTACAAATGACAGAGACAAGAAATGCTAGATGCCATCCTGACAGGATGTAAACATGTAGTTGCTTGTCATGACGCCGCAGCCACAAAGGTCACGTCATCAAAATAACAATGGCGCCCCCCATAGACCAAAATATGTATAAAATGATGTGGATTTTTTTAAATAACTAAATACTTTATGTAGGGCTGCCCTTGACTAAAGATTTTTCTGGTCTGGGCATTAGTCGACTATTAGTCGCACATTTATTAATAAACCATATGAATCATAATAATCTTTGATTATCATAATAGTCTTTAATTGCCTACATAGTCTAATTGTCTAAATAAGTGCGCGCAAAAAATGCTTGCCACAACACACTGGCAGATATAATGATAATTATGAATGTGTCAGGTAAAAACAGCAAGATGACATTAACATTTTAATAATTTATTGATAAACTTAATAAATAAATAGATGAAGTCGACACTGACTTGTCAACTCTGCAGTGATGCGCCTGTATGCATGTTTCATACGGATTACAAAATCTGAGAATATTTGTTTTCCATTTCAATTGGTTCCTTTTAATATATATATATATATGTATATAAAAGATAGATGTCTGTAAGATGTATACACAAAGTTTCAAGCTTAAAGCATTGGTAGTTCACCCAAAAATGAAAATTCTGTCATTAATTACTCCCCCCTCATGTTGTTCCAAACCCGTAAGACCTTTCATCTTCAGAACACAATGTAATATATTTTTGATGAAATCCGAGGGGTCTCTGACCCTCCATAGACAGCCAGAGTTCCCAGAAAAAAGGCCCAGAAAAGTACCAAGATGATCGACACAGTAGTCCATGTGACATCACTGGTATGTAACTGTAATTTTACGAAGCAACGAAAATACTTTTTTGCGAGAAGGAAACAAAAATAATGACTTTATTCCACATTTTCATCTCTGTGTCACTTGTGGACGAGCATTCACAAGAATAAGTTACCAGTACGCATGCGTGTGGCAGTGCCGACCCAGATCCGGCGCTATGACGTTGAACACACACGCGGTGAACAATGCATGTGTCGGGGTGCTCTTGTGAAGACGCGTCCAGATGAAAGTGACGCAGTACAGATGAAAGTGTGGAATAAAGTCGCTAGTTTTGTTTTTTTGGGGCTACAAAAGTATTGTTGTAGCTTCATAAAATTACAGTTGAACCACTGATGTCACATGGACTACTTTGTCAATCAGTTTGGTACCTTTCTGGGCCTTGAACGTGGTAGTACCCTTGCTGTCTATGGAGGGTCAGAGACCTCTCTGATTTCATCAAAAATATCTTAAATTGTGTTCTGATAATAAAAGAGGGTCTTACGGGTTTGGAACAACATGAGAGTGAGTAATTAATGACAGAATTTTCATTTTTGAGTAAACTAACCCTTTAAGTTCAAAGACGTGCATTATTTTACAAAAGCAATTCAATTCAATTCAATTCAAATTTTTGCTTTCATTATTTTACAAAAGCACAAATTGACATTTTTACTATATATGTAGTAGTAGCTTGATGTATTCTGACTGCAAAAATAAACGTAGAGTCTTTACAGATTCGAAAGATATTACTTTTAAAAGTATTACTTTTATCTGTTTGACCAAAAATGATGGAGTATTTTAAGAGCAGGTGATCACACCAGTGGCTCCATCTGTCATGCAGTGTTCAGCTTCCACACTCCGCCCAGACACTTCGATAGCGCACATTTTTCTAGATTAACTTTAGATTAAGCAGCCATGTAAAGCTGTGCCATGTAAAGCCATATTTGAGGTCGATGAATGATAGGTGAGTGTTTGGATGTCCTGCCCTATATTACCACATACATAAAAGACATCATTTATGCTATATTAAGCCATACGTCTTAATACCCAGGGTTCCCTCTAAGGATTTTTTTTCCCTGAAAGTTTCATTCAGTCACATATACAGCACCTCAGATCTTGTTTCTTGTTTCTTAATCATTTTCGGTTTATACCCAAGTGGGTATAAACAATCAAGCTTTCGAACAAGCTCAAAGTAGATGGTTTTTATGGCTGTGTTGTGTATTCATAGTGAGAATTATTGGTGTATAAGAGAGCCTTTGCATAACTGTGCAGTGGCTTGAATGTACTCCTGATTTGGCCCCCTGCCCATTATGTCACTCTTCAAGTGCAAGAGCTGTTGCCATGGTAACTAGTACTAGGCGAACTGAATGCTCATGATCTCTCCATCACAGTCATGAAACGTTAGCAGAGCTTTCTTTATGCATGCTGAGGCGAAAAAAAAACCTTGATCCTGATTTGCAGTAGGGTGTAATAGCTTGTGAAGACTTTTCCAATTCACTCTGCCCATCCCTAATAAAGTAAACCTGTTTCTAAACTGAATAAAATTGCTTTAGAATCCAGAAAAAATGTAATTTATCTTTTCTCTCAGCACCTCACTAAAGGCTGCGAGACATCTGAGATGACCTTGCGGAGGAACGGTCTGGGCCAACTTGGCTTTCACGTTAACTACGAAGGCATCGTGGCAGAGGTGGAGCCGTACGGATATGCCTGGCAAGCGGGGCTAAGACAAGGCAGCCGGTTGGTTGAAATTTGCAAGGTGGCTGTGGCGACACTTTCACACGAGCAAATGATAGACCTGCTCCGCACCTCAGTAACTGTGAAAGTTGTCATCATACCGCCCCACGAGGATGCCACACCTCGCAGGTAGGTCCGAGTATCACTTAATGTTTTGATTCATTGTTTCTTGAGTGAATCCTGGTCAATAAGTAGGCAGTAATTATTTTTGTCAGGTAGAAAAGTAAACCACTAATTCCAAGTTTTGCAATAAGACAACAATACAAAACATTGCACCTTTGTGCCCACACATGCAAACCAAAATAGATGAGATCCGCCTTCCCAGTCTAGGCTTGCCTGCAGGCACCGTGCCAACTTGAAGGTTATAATGATCAGGGTCTAAACTACAAATCATCAGACCCACCGGGTTTTTTTTGCGTTCACTGTGTTCTTTTTTACAGTTTGGAGGTGCATTATTATTATCTTTCGAAAAGCTCCCTTTTCCATTTTTGACAGTTTATATTTTTGTCTAAAAACTGACAGTCCTCAATATGTCCTCCTAGTTTAAAACTGGATTGAGCCACAAAAGAGGTACAGTATGAGCTTCCATAGGTGATGTTTGACACCCAATTTATTGTTTCTTGACGTAAAAGCTTCCTGCGCAGGCACAGATTTGGCCTGTGTGTTGAAAAATGTCTAAAGAGCCTTAAGGTTTATAGGCCGTACAAAGCAAAAGTTGTTTATTTTAGTTGGCTAGGTTAGTTTGGTAACACTTTGTTGGAGTAATGTCCATAAACATGTCTTTTCTGCCAAGACACTAGAAAGGTGTACACTACCTTTTATCGGTTTGGGCTCAGTAAGATTCTTTTTGAGGAAATAATTTTTTTTAAACTTTATTTTCATCCATCCTTAAAAAAAAAAGAATCACGGGTTGCAAAAAAATATTAAGGAGCTTTTTTTTCATTGAAAATAATTTCTTTAGCAAGTCAGCATATTAAAAATGATTTCTGAAGGATAATGTGGATAATGAGTGAAAATTGTGCTTTTCCATCAGAGGAATAAATTGCATTTTAAAATATGTTCAAATAGAAAACAATTATTTGAATGTTCTGCTAATGTATTTCAGTATTATTGTTTTAACTGTATTTTTTTGTTGGTGAGGGTAAGACTTTTAAAAACATTAAAAAATAATCGGTAGAACTTTATTTTACAGTCCTATTCCACATGCACATACAAAGCTGGGTAGATTACTTGTAAATCGTAATCCGTTACTGATTCCAAATTACATGAAAAAAAACTGTAGTTAGTAATGTAATCCATTACGTTACACATTTTAGGTAATATAATCAGACTACTTTTAGATTACTTTTGACCTAACTTGTTTATCGCATTGATTTAAATAGAATAATCTTGTACCATATTGACATAAAAATACAAATATATATTTTTGTTTTTCTTCTGTTGAAAACATGGAAACACCAAAGAAGTTATGCATTTTTTTAGCTAGAGTAGCATTATAACAAAATTTTCAACACACTCAAATGTTCCTTCCCTTCCACGGCTTTCAGGCTCACCCTGCTTCATACTACTGTGATGTTAATAAATCTGTAATACATTAGCTCATCCATGAACATGATTTCTGCCCGAGTCCCCGTCGGATTGCATCGGGTGTGGGGATGAAGACCACAATTCCCATGATTCCACACTCAAACAAGGCATCATCAATCTACACCTTTGTTTCTTTGTTTGTTTTGAATATGTGCCCTCCAGCTGCGAAAATTACATACTGTGTCTTTAAGAGCAAGTCAAATGCTCTTCATTGCCACTAACTGCCTAATTCATCTTGCAGGGGCTGTTCAGAACTGCACCGCATGCCAGTCGTTGAATACAAGGGCAGCAATGAGAGCGGCTCATTTGAGTACAAGTTTCCTTTCCGGAGCAATAACAACAAATGGCAGCGCACCTCGTCCAGCCCCCAACAGTCCCTCACTGCCTCACCTCAGAGTCACAGCGGAACCCCGAATCGTGCTGTCAGCCTGGGAGCCAGCATGGGCAAGACCCTCTCCGCCGAGCGGCCCGAAAGAGCTGCCGCCATTCCCCGCAGCGTGTCCAGCGACGGCCGACCTCTGGACTCTAAAAGGTGCGTTCGGTGGCTGCCTGTATGTAGTGGAGCTTTCGTTAAGTTGCTGTTCCCCTTCATTTTTTTTGGTTGTTCTTCCTGTCTCTCGTTTATCTGTATTTGTGTGTATCGCTCTTTCTCTGCCTCTCTCAGGATGTCTCCAGGTTCTGAGAACTATGCCCTGACCACCTCTCTCATGTTGGGCCGCTCGCCGCACAACCGCAGTTCCCCCAGTAACCTCTCCTGCTCCAGTGACACGGGCTCAGGCAGCTCCGCTCACTGGAGGCAGAAGTCCATGCCGGAGGGGTGAGGCTTTTCAAAACACCTCCTCTTACTGTCTACCTCCTCTTCGTCTTTGGTTTCTTTTCTCATCGCTTTATCTGTTTGAGCTTTCACACAGCGTTATTTATGATACAATGGCTGTTGAAACGACCGCTAAATGATGTGTGCAATTGACAGCATATGCATGTTTATGTTTCCGTTATAGATTTGCACACAACAGGCACTCTCCGCTCCCACCGGAGCGGCAAATGGGGGCAGAGGACGGAAGCAGCGGCAAGTCGACACCCAGCTGGCCTAGAGTGGAAGACAGCTCTGACAGACCACCATCAGGTCAGACCACACTCCATCAGTGATGAATTATTGAAGGGAAAGGGGATAAATGTAAGGCGTCTGGAAGTGAGAGGGGAAAAGATCAATGAAGAAGCACTGCTGGGAAAAAATGAATGGGCTAAACAAAATGGTTAACTGAATGAATGATTGAAAGTAAGACTTGGAAGAATGGCAGTGAATATTCAAAAACTGACGTTTTTGAAACGCAAGATGATAGAAATAGTACTGCTGATGTGTTACTGGGTTCTGAGGCCTTCAGTGCTGGATATTTGAATGAAGCATGATTATAGACTTCTAGACTCATCAAAGCATGACAGCATTCATAAACTTTTTTGTGCTTTTTTTAATAGTAACACTCTCCTCTTTCAAGCTGATTTCAAGCATTTAAAAAAAAAAAAAATCAGATGCTTTATTTCAAATTGGATTCAGTTCTAATTCACAAGCTTTTGATTTGAGCTGAGTTGATTGTGATTCATTTTATTTATGACCATATTTCAGTTATAATGTCCATTTTACTTACTATTACTTATGAAATATTTAAAAAATTATCAACAGGCAGTTCAGTCGCTATTTATATAACAGATATTAACTTACACCTTTTGTGCTAGGGATGTCAAATATATAAATACACACACATGCATGTGTATATTTAAGAAATACTTTATATATAAAATATTTATTTTTGTATATAATCCAAGTTGTATACATATATGATTCATTGTGATTAATCATTTGACAGCTCTAGTGCTAAGCAGATTTTTTTTTTAATTTATTTACTTATTTTTAACATTTTATGCCTTAAGGGTAGTAGCTAGACAGGAAGCGAAGTGAGAAAAAGAGAGGGGGAAACGGGATCGGGAAAGGTCCATGTCGGCATGCTGCCCATGAGGCTACCCACGCTGACTATGCAGTGTTATTTTAGTATTATTTGTTTTTACTATTATAGGTTTTATTAATATATTATATCTTTTGAATTATCTCTCATTTATATATTTTCAGAATTTTTTATTTTTATTTAAATTATTTAGTTTTATGTGCATTCATTTTACATTTTTTAAAAATATTTTTCGCATTTTCTTTATCGTTGTATCTTAATAAGATGCAGTCTGTATCAGAAACAGAAATGATTAATTTACTTCATGAGTCTTCAAGTCTGAGTTGTTTGTTCCCAGCTCCATAGGCTATAGCAGTCCTGGAAGCAGAATTGATTAGTTCATCTCTCGAGTCTTTGGGTTTGAGTTGTTTGTTCTTTTATCACGTGCCTGCTTCCCGGCTCAGTATCTTACGACGAATACAAATATTGTATATTATTAACTGTACGCTGTTATTATATGCAGGTGTGTTTGCTTTATCAAAGTGATTTTTTTTCGTCATCATACTGATGAAGTTTAAAGCCTCTTTATTACCACATTCAGTGTTAACCATGACAGAAATTCACAAATATGTAATTTGTGAAAAAATACAACAAAATACAAAAATACTACAATTAGAGACCGGAAACGCATCACTGTAAATGTGTTTGTAAGGAAGGTTGGGAAATATTAACTAATTTCCAGGGCTCTACACTTAATTTTCTTTTTAGAAGCACTTGTGCTCCTAACTTAAAAAAAAATTAGGAGCACAGTCAAAATTTCAGGAGCACCTTCTAATCAATAATCAAAAAATCCATTATGAGGTGATATTTGTCTTTTTAAAGTGATTTACAGGGGAATTTTGTTCTTGTAATGAACACAAACCTTTGTAATGGCATTTTTCTAACTTTATTAAAAGTATGTCTTTTATGTCAAATTAAAAAATATATATTTTATATAATATATTTTATAAGCTTTTTTAACATTTCTAATTAAAACAACAGAATAAGAACAAGTAAAATAAGTTACAAATCAAATGAAATCAGTATTAATAAAATTAATTTGTACTACAGATGAGGCTCAGAGGTGGCATGCGTGCAGTCGAATTCATAAATTCATGCTGAGATTAATGTTTTAAATTTAAAATTTTAAATATAGAAACATTAAATGATTTAAATAACTGAAAAAAATCTGCCAGTAGGTGGCAGCAAATCACTGATTTCATTACTGAATCATTCATTCATTTGATTCGTTCGAACAGCTGATTCATTCAGGAATAAAGCAAGTGACTATCTTTATGAATGGGAAATTGAGTCATTGACTCACTAGATTCGTTTAAAAACTCACGTTCATTCATAAGCGAAACACTTGAATGGAGATTTGCAGTGGCTCAGTTGTGACTTGTTTCAGACTATTTTTGATGACAAAATTGAGAAAAATCAGGCAGTAGTGTTATAGTCAGACAATGTAAGTGCCTTAATATCACCTTCTTGTTTATATAACTGTTGTATTAAATCAATTTCTCATTTACAAACTCCATCTTCCCGATCTCACACAGTTCCATTATAATCAGCAAAGTTATCTACACTGCACAATGAATCATATTTACACTCTCTGCACTTTGTGTATGAAAGGATTTGTGAGATATGTCTGTGATGCATTATTCAACTTTGCAAAAACACATAGAAACCTTTAAAGCTCCCTCAGCACAAACACAAATATGCTGATCGGGTCAGTCACACTGGTGCTCCTAAATATTTTTTCACAGTTGAACGCAGTAGTTTTTAGTCGCAAATGCGACTGAAATGTTCGCACTGTAGAGCCCTGATTTCTGTTTTTAAAACTGCTGTTACTGTATGTCATGTGACAAAAGAACGAACGACTCAGACCCGAGGACTCGAGATGTGAACAAATCAACAAGAACCAATAGGATGGTGCACATGCGTAGTCAACACGAAATGAACGAATCCCTTCCTGAGATGACTCGTCGTTCCTGAGTCACATTAAAGATTAGTTCAAATTGAACGAATCGTTTATGAACGACACATCACTACATGCTATAGACATGATACCTCAAATCATTTGGCTTGTTGCAGGTGTGCTTTTACTTTTCAAAGAGCCCAGACTTACTTTACCTGGTTGATGAAATGGGCAAAAAAAATCCCACAGACTTGCATTAAGAAAGGATCTGAGGATCAGAATATCAAAGAGATTTGAGGGCCGACTCTTTATGAGCCTGTAAGTAACCACCCAGAACACCTTAGCAACCGCATAGCAATGTCCAAGCAACCACCCACGACATCTTAGCATAGTGGCAGCCACACGGGCAAGCGGCACTCAAATTCACTTGAAGATATGTAAAAACCTAGTCTTTCTTCCCAAGAGCTTTCTTTAGAAAACACTGAAAGTGACGTATTGTTTTACCCCAAGAATTCAGGAGAAAGCATTACTCTTTAATACAGACGTGCTAGCTTGAAAACCAATGCATTGAAACATTTCATCCGAGGGTCCTTGTTGCCTTGCTGTAGGCTACAGTATGTGGTTTCGTTATCCCATATTTCCACCTGGTCTTGACGGCTTCCTTTTTTTTTCGGCCGCACTTGTTTTTGACAGCAGGGCCGGCTCAGTTCGGTCTTCTCGCCCTTCTAACACACAGCAGATCATCTGATCCTTCCCTCCCCCTGAATACCACTCTCTTGTATAACCGTGGTCAACCTTAGAGCGCTCGATAGATCAAGCATAGCCTTTGAAAGTAAGCTGTGTCCAGTGAAAGGCAGCAAACATAAACGGTGTCTCTGAACAGCAGGCTGTGTATGGGTTCAAGCGAAGACAGAAATACCTCCTCTTTCCTGCTGGTACGGTTGTGTAAGCAGCGCTTTGTGTGCCTCTAGCACCCCCCCTCCCTCCTCTCCTCTCACTCTTCAAGGTCCAAGTGTGCTGTGACTCACACTGCCACCCCCTTTCTGCGTTTTTTTCTTGTTTCTCTTCCTCTCTCCATTCCTCTGCTTCTCCACGTCTCCTGTTTTTGACAGGAATATTCCCTTTTTTTTTTTTTTTTGTTAGACTGCAGGACTTGCAGTCTTGCTGCTTCCATGCTGTCTGTCTGTCTCTCACTTTCTGTCTGTTTATGCCCCTTCTTTTTGTATATTTCTCCGAAACCATCTTACTCTTTTCAGCTTCTCTGACTGTTGTGGTCAAGCGGCCCACCTCCACATTTTGACCCCTCTTAGCTTCGCTCTGTGACATCTTGGAGACCCGGACGGTAATAGCAGGGTCCGGCCCACGCAAAACACATCTGAGCCGTTCGGTCCAGTAAACTATATGACCCGTGCTGTAAATGTTACCGCAGCCTAGAATTATACGCCGCTCTCATGATTGCAGTCGACTGTTTGGAGCATAAGAGGTCAGTCGCCAAATGTCGGTTTTGTCTTTTGGAGTTGGTTTTGAACTTAAAGAACCTCTCCCTGAAACGACACTGAAAATGACAAAATCAAAATGTAATGTTTTCTATTTTATATAGATATTTAATAAAGCCCATTTCCACCACTGAATAAAAAATAAAAAAGGTGATTGTGTTTTTTTTAATCTTACAAAGTCAGAATTGTAAGATACTCGCAATTCATACTTTTTTTCTCACTTCACACTGATACAAAATTGTGAGTTATGAAGTGAATTGTGAGATGTAAACTTGCAATTCTAAGAAAACATCAATCTTTTTTCCCTCGGAACTAAACGTTTGTGATTGTGAATTTTTATCTCACAATTCAGAGAGAAAAAAGTCAGAATTGCAAGAAAAAATAGCGAGATATAAACTCACAATTGTGAGAAAGAAGTCTTAATTGTGAAAAAATCAGAATTGCGAGATATAAACTGGCATTTGTGTGTTTCTATCACGCATTTCTGACTTTATAACTCACAACTGCAAGTTTATATCAAACAATTCTGAGAAAAATCAGAATTGCGAGTGTACATCCCACAATTGTGACTTTAGAACTCAGAATTGTGAGTTTATATTTTGCTATTTTTACTTAATTTCTCGTGATAAAATATTGCACTATATAAACTCAAAATTACAAGTTAAAAAGACAGAATTGTGAAATATAAACTTGCAATTCTGAGAAAAAAGTCAGAATTGCGAGAGATAAACTCATGATTGTGAGGAAAAAAGTCAGAATTGCACGTTTATAGCCCACAATTTTGACTTTATAACTCGCAATTGTGAGTTTATATCAAACAATTCTGAGAAAAAAAAAGTCAGAAATGCAAATGTACATCCCACAATTATGACTATAGAACTCAGAACTGAGTTTATTTTTTTTTTAGCAATTTTTACTTAATTTCTCATGTGAAAATCTCAATAATCTCAATAATATTGCATGATATAAACTCACAATTACAAGTTAAAAAGACAGAATTGCGAAATGTAAACTTGCAATTCTGAGAAAAAAGTCAGAATTGCGAGAGATAAACTCATGATTGTGAGGAAAAAAGTCTGAATTGTGAAAAAATCAGAACTGCATGTTTATAGCCCACAATTCTGACTTTATAACTCGCAATTGTGAGTTTCTATCATGCATTTCTGACTTTATAACGTGCAGTTGCGAGTTTATATCAAACAATTCTGAGCAAAAAGTCAGAATTGCAAATTTATATCTGACAATTCTGTTTATATTTAGCAATTTTGACTCTTTTCTCGTGATATAATATTGTGTGATATAATCTCACAATTACAAGTTTTAAAGTCAGAATTGAAAAATAAAAACTTGCAATTTTGAGAAAAAAAGTTAGAATTGTGAGAAAAGTCAGAATTGCGAGTTCATATCCCACATTTCTGACATTATATTTCACAATTCTGACTTCATTTCTCGTGATGTAATATACTATTGTGCAATTACGAGTTATAAAGTCAGAATTACGTGATATAAACTTGCAGTTGTGAGAAAAAAGTCAGAATTGCAAGATATAAACTCACGATTGCATCAGAATTCAGGAAAAAAAGTCTGAATTCTGAAGTTTATATCCCACAATTTGGACTTTATATCTCGCAATTCTATCTTTATAACATTTGCAGGTTTATAACAATTCTGAGAAAAAAGTCAGAATTGCACGATGTAAACTCACAATTGCGAGAGAAAAGGTCATAATTGTGAGGATAAAGTCGCCTTTGTTTATTTTTATTTAGTGGCGGAAACTGGCTTCCATAGATATTTAATTTAAAACCATTTATTCTAAGACTTTATGCACTACTAAAACTAACAAAATTAAATAAAAATAAAGTGAGCTAAAATAGCCCTTTACACATGAAGACCAATTCTCAAATTAGTAAAATAGTCAGAACTGTGGAATGTATAAAAACAAATACTGATGAATAAATAATGCAGAAATTGTTATTAGAGGAAAACAAATATAAGAAGGTCAAAAAGGAAGAGAAGAGGGAGGGAAGCCAGTGAAAACATTTTTTGAGCTCTGCTCTGCTGTAGTTTGACCATGGCTGCTTTCCTATGGAAGGGTTGAAGGCATGAAACATAAGTCCATACGAGGCATACAAGGGCTACTTTTTTCAATTTTTGGAAGATTTCTGACATGCTGCTTATTGACATCTAAGCTTACACTTTTCCTAGTAACTTCTAGATACTTTTTCTGAAGCAATGCTTCATATTTCTAAAGCATCTTAGCACAAAATTGTTTATTTAGGAATGAGTTTGAAATGACTGAAATGTTTGATTTTGTCTTAAAAGATTGTGATTTGTACAAACTAAGTTTGAGTTCTGAGATACTGCAAGGTGTTATTATTCTGAAAAACAAACAAAACTTCGCTTTGAATCGCTGAAGGGAGGTAGAGACAGGAAGTGGGGTGTCAAGAGGGGAAGGAAAGCCTTTTCATAAAGCTCGAAAGGAATTGCCCCCCTCTGACAAAGTGGAGTGGCTCATGCATGTACAAAGAAACAACCTTTTCCCATGATGTTTTGATAAATGTATGTCCATAATTAAGTCTTCGCTGTGTAATCAGTCTGTTTGAACTGTGACGCACAGTATCTGATGTTTTAGGATCATTTTAAGTCTTTCTTTTCCGACGTTCTGCTTCCTGTCTATCCATCCCCCTCCCCCTCACAAAGTCTGTGTACTTTAATTATTCCTACCGTCTATTTTTGTTATGCTGGCCATTATGTAACTACCAACGATTACACAATAGTTTCATTTACACTCAATATCCTGTATTGAAATCACAGACTAACTCGGCGTTAGCTATACTGGTCAAATTAGATTGCTTGGATATCAAACTGTTTTAAATATGTGTGCATGTATGCACTGCATGTGCGTGCATGCATGCATGCATACTTTGGGCTTTGTTTATGACATTGCTCATCTAAATGAGTCTCAAGTGTGTCTGTTTCCTCCCCGCTGTTGTGCCCTCATTTTCAGTATTCGCCAGAGTGTTTTTTTTCTGTTAAGTACTGTCTAATGTCCTGTTTTCTAATGCACTCTTATCTCTTGTGTTCATAGATGCTCCAGTCACTAAGTCTAGCTCGTCCTACTCCGGCGGCCCACGCATCCAGAGACAGGAGCAGGTCATTCACCTTTCACCCAAGAAGGGCAGCCAGGTGGGTTCTCGACTGCTGCGTATAACCGCTCTTAAAAACAGTGCCTCGTGGTACCTCTTTACTAAGGGAGCTTGATTACACTAAGCTAATGTTAGTAATCTTTTAAGACTGAAATCCACTCACTTTCTTACAGTCTGAGGGTCCGTACTCCCACTCCAGCAGTAATACGCTCTCCAGCACCGCGTCTAGTGGGGGTCACAGCGATGACAAGTGGTATGATATGGGCAGCGGAGGGATGGGAGAGCAGCCGGACTCTGAGCCGAACGGTCTGGGAGGTGGTGGCTACCTGCAGGGCGCTTCAGCTGATAGCGGCATCGATGCGACATCATACGGCCCCACCCATGGGAGCTCCAGCTCTCTGCTAGCTGTGGGAGCTGCTGGTGCCAGGGAAAGAGCTCCCTCGCCTTGGCACAGCCCAACAGAAGGGGGCCGGAGGGTGCTTGAGAGGTCCCCTCCCGCTGCTGAGTCTCCAGTGTCCCCTGCAGATGGGCCGCCTACTACCCGAAGCCCACCGACACATCTGCTGGTCCGGGATGGAAGCTCCTACAGTCTGAGTGACATGGCCTCTTATTCTAGGTATGTTTGTTTTATTTATGTGTGCTATTTATGTTTTTGAGATCGTCTAGACATGTTTTCTCTTACCTTTCTCAGTACGCGCCACTCTGTCAGCCCTGCAGTCCTGAGCTCCAGCCACAGCTCCCCACGTGAAGAGTCTTCCTCAGCCACCTCCCCTTCCTCGTCCTCTTCCCAGAGTTCTGTGTCACCTGGCCCTAAAAGTTTCTATCCACGCCAGGGCGCCACTAGCAAATACCTGATCGGCTGGAGGAAACCAGGCAGCACCATCAACTCTGTGGACTTTGGCGACACACGCAAGTAAGTAAAGGAGCTCGGCTGTGGGGATGATGGATGGCTGAAAGATGTGTGACTGGACTATTAAGGTGTGAAGGAGGGATGTCTGACAAGATAAACACAGGGAAATGGTCACAAGTTCAAGTTCATAAATCATGGACTGGCTACAGTCCTGTAGGATCAGTTTATTGCAAGTTGTTTATAGACAGTTAAGTTTGGTCTAGTTGTTTTTGCTCTCTCTGACCTTCCTTTTCAGTGGCAATAAATGTGATATTTTTGTCAGAAAAGATTTTAGCTTTTATTTTCATTAGTGGCTCTTGATTTTTGCTCTTTTTTTTTTTTACCAATACATGACTGCCACCTTCTGGAGAAGGGGAGTAATAACAGTGAAATGCAATCTGTGCATTTTCATCCTGCCAATATGCAAATCATTGGCTTAAAATGAACAGTATTTAATGTTTTAATTTAAAATCTTGCTGTTTTTTTTCTTCAGAAGACCGCAGGGTGAGGGGGCAGACCCCGGGTCTTCTCAGTCCAGACCCTCTCTTAGGGATCTACACTCTCCTCAAGCCATGTGCAAGTCTACAGTGGAAGAAGATCTGAAGAAACTTGTCGTGCCAGAAAGTCTCCCATCCAAGCAGCATAAGGACAAGGTATGTTAACCGAAACAACTTTAATACTAAGCCAGTGTTCTCCCATCACATCCAATCACATCAATGGCCCCATTCACATCTGGTATTAAGACTGAACAATTAATCTGAATTCTGATTTAATTGTTCTAAGTTAAAAGAATAGTAGAGTTTCAGGGTGCTTAAGTACTTGAATTTGACTTTTTGAAAATAGCAATATTCCTGAAGAGGTACGTTAGAAGTTTTTGAATTATCGAAAGATCTATAAAATAAATGTTTAATTTTTTAACATGTCTTCACGCAAAATTTACGCAACTAAAAAAAAAAAAAAAATCAACTTCATCCCGCTCTCAAAAAAGTTTAAAAACCACTGGTGTTGACTGAGATTGTTTCTGAAATGCAGTGAAAACACCAGGTTAGGTGAGGATTGTTTTAATTTAAAAAGCCATTTTAAAACAAAAATGCACTAGTGTAAACAGGGCCTTAGATCAGAACTTCAGAGTGTGGATCGCAAATCTTTTGATTTAGATCGGGATTTCGGTGCAGGTACTACAAACCATTTGTTTTTATATCAGGATTTTGGAGCAATTTCGCAAATCAGTTTTTTTCTTAAACAGCAGAAAGCATCAAAACATTAAGGCAGTACAGTTATAAAAACAAAACAAAGAAAAAAAAAAAAAAGTACATTCCCCTACCAAAAGTTTGGAAACACCCCTGGCAAAGTGTGGTTTTGGACGATATCAACATAAATCTTTATCATTGTTTTGGTGCAAATACATTAAAGTAAGTTGACATTATCATTATAGAGCAGCAATAATAATTTTCATTTTGATTACATAATAATGGCAATATACATGTCAAAGTCAGATATGCCCCTTTGCCAGCTGTGATGCCTGGTTACTGGTGTAAACTTGGCCCAGGTTTTTAAAAGATTTTTGGGTCAGCACACCTTAATAGCTTCAACAACTGATTGCCAATTAAGTTTAGAATACAATGAATTTAGGCCCAGAGAATTTGAAATCGTATACGTTGCTTGATAATTGAGAGCTCTGATTGAAGTCCTTGAAAATCAAAAAAGTAGTGCTTGAGAAGTCCTTGAAAGTCCTAGAATTTAGTTTTACAGTATCTGTATGAACCCTGGAATACACAACCATTAGATTAACCAACATTATTATGTGTTGTTGTGAATGTTTATATAGTTATTATAGTTACCCTTATTGTTAATGTTTTTGGTGTGAATGGTAATAGAGGGTCAGTGACATCAATCTGTATATCCCTTCCTTTCTCTTCTCTGCAGTCCTCCTCAGGTCCAGCGAGCTCAGGGCGGCGCTCTCTACACCGCACCCTTTCAGATGAGAGTATATACCGGGGTCAGCGGCTGCCGTCTCTTGGAGATTCAGTTCTGGAGCAGGCTCTGGCCAGCGACGTGCTCTTCAGCTGCTCTACCCTTCCTCGATCGCCGACCACCCGTGGTGCCCCACTGCGCAGACCTTCCTACAAAATGGGCATCAAGATGCATGGTGAGACAACTCCTCACGATTAGGTCAGAGTGCACAATTTAATGGAGATGTCCTGGAAATTCAAAATATCATAAAACAAATCTATTAAGCCTGGAGTCATCAACAGGGGGTCCAAGACATGACTGCAGGAGCTCCACCAATTATTGTTTGATCTCACAAATATTACTGTAACTTCAAAGTTAAATGTTTCATTGACTGCAAAGTTTTTTACCTTTTCACACAGTACTGCAAGCTATGAAAGTGCATTAGAATGTATTTCAGTTAATTAAAGTTGATAGTGCTCGTCTAGGTTTGCCCTTTATGTTGTGTAAGATCCACACTCCACAAGCTCTAACTGGGCAAAAGCGCACAATCACACACATGCGCACACACACACACCACCTCATGTTTTCTCATTGGCTATGTGTTAGGTGACCTCTCAGCGTCTGACACCTCTCTAGCAGACCTTCACGAGCGACAGAGGCCACCTCCTCCTGAACTGGGTCTTATGCCCCTCCCAGACACGGACACAGACAGCGGCCTGGACTGGACCCACCTTGTGGATGTTGCCAATGCTTTCGAGGGTGAGAGAAGACCACAGCGCAGTGAGCCCGTTTCCTTTTCTCTTTAACTCTCCTCCTCAGCTATGTCACAGCTTTGCACAATCCACCTGTCCATCTTTTGTAAAGAGAGAGAGAGAGAGAGAGAGAGAGAGAGTGTTTCTTTAAAGGGAACCCTGGGTATTTGTGTATTTATGGCTTAATATAATGTAAATGATGTCTCTTACTGAAATACATAGTAGAAACCTGTGAAAGATTTACATTATTTAAAGGGGTTATATGATGAGATTTTATGTTTTCCTTTGTCTATGGAGTGTTACAAGCTGTTCGTGCATATATAAGATCTGTAAAATTGCAAAGATTAAAATCTCAAACCCAAAGAGATATTTTTTTTTTATAAAAGTTAAGACTCACCCACACCTTTCTAAAATGGCTCATCCAAGCACGCCCCTTACAAATCTACGTCGTCTGCCCAAATGTGCAGTATATGCAAAGAAAGAAGGCGTAACTTTTAGAAGGCGTAACTAGAAATCAGTGGTTAAGTTGTATTTCCAACACTGTTCCAGAACAGTACAATGCAAATAGTGCAGTGTATTTTATTGAGGATTGTTTTCTGAACCTGAGAAAGTAACTTGTTAGCCTACAATGCCTGCTGTGCCTAAAGGCTGTTTCTATAAAGTGGGACAATTACAACTTTGCAAGGACAGTCTGGTGTTTCTGACCCACAGCCTGTAAGTGTGTTTTCATATTTAAAGAATTTGCTACTGACTAATCGAACGCAAGTTTTAAGCAGTGTAGAGTAGTGCTTGTTCTTTGACGTTTCTACGATCACAAATGCAGACATGGTTTTATGTTTATCCAGCGTGACACAATGTGATGTCACGTGTAAAAAAGACAGTATAAGCCATTATAATCAGTAGTTATGTCCCCACTGGATGCAACAAATAGCTCATTTATAATGCAATTTATTGTTTTCGTCTCATCACACCAGGACACGGCATCACAACATAGTAAGGGGAGTAACATTTCTGTCACACACTTGAGGTATTCGGCCAATCACAATATACTGGATAGCTGGCTAATCAGAGAACACAGCGCTTTTCAGAACAATGAACTTTGTAAAAATCGCAGAGGAGCAACAATAATGTACAGTATGTGGAAAATGTGTTTTTTGTACCTTAAACCACGTAAACACATTGTATTACTCCAAACACACAAAATAATGTTCTTTTCAGCAACATCATTTTACCCTTTAAAATGTTATACATATTTTGGACTATGGGGGGCAATGACGTCAAATGGTTGCACTTGGTGAGCTACTGGTGCTACGTGTTGCTAGTTTTACTGCAACACATCTCAGAAAATAAAATAATGATACGAGGACCACAGCTGCTGAAAGAGCTTACAAGTGGTGATGGATGCAAGCATAGACCTAAACCAAATGCCGTACCATCGTTTTTTGTTTTGTTTTTTTGCCGCAAAGAGTCTAAACACCCTCAGATATCGAGTGAAATCTGCAATGAGAAACTTCGTCCACAGGTTCGTCCACAGGCATCTTCCCTATCTTTTCTCCTCTTCTTATCACTAGGAAAGCAGTGAAGACTTATGGCTCGTTTCCACCGAGCGGTACGGAACAGTTCGGTACACAGTTATGTCAGTTTCCATTGTCAAAAAGTTGTGAATGATACCAAAATAGCGAACCGTACAGTACCACCTTTTTTGTACCCTTCCGTTGGGGTACCTAGCACAGCAAAGGGTACCAAAAGGGTGGAGCTAAATTCACTGCAGAACATTGATTGGTTGACTAGAATAGTCACTTGTGCTTGCTACAAGGGGTAAGGCGTCTTTCACTTGTTCCGCTGTGCTGTTTGTGCTGTTGGGCTAATTTACATCAGAGTGCACAAACACAAAAGTGTATTTTATAATTTTATATGTTCACACAGACAATAGCTGTTTCTCAATGTGCTTTCTTGTCTGTTCTTGTGGACTTGTGAAACATCATTGCCTAAAACCCGCCTAATTTTCAAAATATTAGTTATTGTCATGAAATGTAGTTTTAAGAGTTTTTCAGGCAAGAATGTAGTTGTTTAAAACTCAGATCTTGGTTTATTTGTAAAGATAGTGTCTATTTGAAAATTTGTTATGCCGATTTCGGAGCTCCAAGCAATCACCGGGTGCCCAGTGCTCATGTATCCGCCTAGAGCAGCCTTTTTCTCGGCTTGTCCTTCTGACATTTGCTGCTGTCTGTAGTGATTAAACATGAGATACAATTAGTTTTGGGTATATTAACAGGCAATCGCTGGTCTCATGAATATATATATATTTTTTTGTTCCTGGTCATATTGTTTTGGCTAAGCACAAAGTTATGTTCAACTTTATATATATTTATTTTGAACTTTACTGTAGTACAGCACTGACAGCATACGTTTGACTAAATTGTTTGCTTTTGTCTTTGTTTCCTCATATATAAGCTTCTTATACTTTGTACTTATACTTTTATAATGGCTATTATTGTTCATTAAAACTGACATTTAACAAAAAGAGGCAGAGTTGTGCTTACTGTCGCACTTTATCGTCGATTGCTACTTTCATACACCATGCCCATCAAGTAAGGGTACTGTTGGCAGTGGAAGTGCAAGTTGGATCAGAATGTTTGTTCCCGAATCGTACCGTACCATACTGTACTGTACTGACCCATACCGCTCGGTGGAAACGAGCCATTACATTGCTTCTCTTGTTGCCTTTCGACTGAAAATTACAACCAAAAGATGCACAATGTGGCATCGTATCAGTATTTTATTTTCTGATTTGCTATTCCAAGTTGTGTTGTGATAAACATGGCAACATGTAGCTTAGTAGCTCACAGAGTGCAACCATTTGATGTCATCGAAATAATGGCGCCCCCATAGTCCAAAATATGTATAAAAGGATGTGGATTTTTTAAATAACAAATCTTTCATGGGTTTTCTACTACATATTTCAGTAAGAAACATGATTTACGTCATTTTACTCCATACAAGTATTAATACCCAGGGTCCCCTTTAATGGGCACTTTAATATGCCAGGGTTTGATTGTTAAAGCTACACTATATAAATTACTATTCATAAAATTAGCTTTAGCAAGATAAAAGTGTAGACCGTTTTATTCCAAAAATGTAAAAATGGCCATCACTGTCATTACCACCACAAAATATTATCGAACATCACCCATAAATTAACTTCTGGAGGGAATGGTGCTTGTGGTGCGAATGAGAATTTTTCTGAGACAGTAAAATTAAACATTTAATGAGATTAAAATGAATGTTAAAAGTGTTTAAAGGAGTTTAATAACGGATCACAAAGCCAAAAGTAGCCATAATTAAAGAAACGCCCATTACAGATCAAGAACTTGATGTGTCTTAAACTTCAGTTATTCAGGCTTACAAGGTTAAGGATTTATTCATTTTGTGTCACATCATGATTTGCTGAAACGTAAGGATTAAGAATAATGAGTGAACTCCTGTTACATTAATGGGAATGTCCCCTGAGGACTTGCACTGATGGACAGATGTGAAATTATGTCTTGGAATGTGCGTCTGTGTTAAGCTCGAGGTGCTGCTTTATCATATGCCTAATGCTCCCTTCACAGTTAAATTAATGCTCTGCTTGTCATCACATCATCATCATCATCTTTCTCTCAACACTCTCTCCATCACACTCTTCTTCTTCCATTCCCCTCTCAGTGCAGAGAGGGTTTATGTTTAGTTCTCAAGACCTCAGTCAGAGAGGAGAAACTTCACTCAGTCCTCAGCATCTCGAGCTGCAGCCGGTGCCCCACACCAGACTTTCCCCCAGGTACATCCCAATGTCTAATTCTTATTTTATGTGGTTTATGTTGTAGTTTCCTGTACGTCATCTGTTTTGTCCTTACTCTGGTTCTTCTGTTAGTGAGGGCCCTTCAAGCTACAGTGGGAAGGTTTCACAGCTGGAAGCTTTGGTGAAGATGTTGCAGGAGGACTTGAAGAAAGTGAGGAGAACTTATAAAATATTCCACAACTTCTACAACCCTAGGAACTGTGAAGTTGAAATTTGAACGTAGTCTATTCACCCTCACATTTACCATTCTCTCACCCTGTTTTTCTTGTCCTTCAGGAAAGGGAAGAGAAATTGAAACTGCAGGCACAAATTAAGAGGCTTTGGGAGGACAATCAGAGGCTGCAAGAAGAGTCTCAAAGCTCCGCTGCCAAGCTGAAGAAGTTCACGGAGTGGGTCTTTAACACCATCGATCTGAACTGAGCCATCTGCAGAAGACAGGCAAGATCAATAGACTTCTCGAGGACCAGACAGACGTGGGAGAGACTTTTACTCCCATGTGAGACCGGATTGAGAATTGTCCATTCACAATTCAACATTAATTTGATGTTCACATTAGCATTCCTCTGCGAACTGTCAACACATCTGTGGCGATAATGACCAACTCTGACAAGACTCAAAGTCAGGGGAGGGCAAAAGCACAAATCTTCAGCCCTTTTCTGTGATGACTTCTCCTCTCTAGATCCCCCGGGACATCATTAGAAGTGCCCACAGGAGTAACTAGTAACTGGCTGTGATGCCAGCCACTGCCTTCCAGGCTGTTCCACTCCTGTCCCTCCTGTGCCCTACTTACGACTGACAACCTGACATTTGGCTCCAGTCATTTGGACAGTACTACACCCTTGCCCAATGAAGTCCCCTTGCCTCATAGCCAGAGTAGAAGACTCCTCTGCTACACACCCATATTTCAGCATCCAGTCGTAAAATTTTGCGGCGTCATTGTGGTTTTGGAGTTCGTGCTGTAAAAAGCCTGTCCGCATGTTCTGGCGAAACCAATCTACAAACTTCATGTTCAAAACAAGGACCACCATTTTGCTCACAATGAAGTCGAAACTTGTGTTGTGTTGTGATATTTCATCTCAACATCAATTGAAGCAATAGCAGGGAGTCGAAATCCTTGTCCTAAAGACCGGACTTGCGCAAACATAATGACTTAATGACGATTCCTCTCAAGTACATCTCAAGTCTGTGGTACGAACGCTGATGATCCTACGAGTCTGGAATTTAAGGACAAGTCTTATTTTGGAAACAGTTCAGTTATTTATTCCGTTTATGTTTCGAGTAATCAATTCCGATTCTCTATGCGTGCAGTACAATGGACATCTGTGAATAGTGTTTATTCCGGAAGAGGATGTCACTTAATTTGGACTCTGTTTTTATTTTTGGTATTCTTTTAATTTCAAGTAGAGTTCTGCCTGAGCTGCAGTATCTTTTTTTTTTGTTGTGCGAGTTGTGGTGCCCTAGTCTGCTATTGTGTTGCTTTAGTGCCATCTAGTGGTAATAAGTGATTGTCTCACTTGACTTCAGCTCTGATCTATTCAGTTTGTTTCCACGTTGCCTATACACACCCATAGTGATGGAAACCTTCCATTCAAACAAGAGATAATGCTATAAAAAGCATACACACGGGTATCGGATTCAATATCAGGGACGAGAGGAGGTGCCTTTTTGAGAAAAGGAAAAAATAGCAAGGAGAAGCAGCACATGTGAACTCATAACAGGAGACATGAGTTCTCATGAAAAATGCAATGGGCTGCTCAAAGGAAAGAATGCACTCGCACCGAGTTATTTCTCAGGTGCGCTGTGGCCGAACTAGAGGGATGGCTTAGTTAAAAGCCTGGTTCACTGTCTGGGATCAATAATATTGAACAACCGCCCTGCAATCTCACACCCGGTTATAGCACTTTGCTCTTGTTGTCAGTTCCTCAGCCCCTCGTTTGAACATAGTGGCATTCCCAGAGCAAAACGGTTAGTCTTCAGAGACCAAACATCCTGCCCTACTTATATCACTGACCCAAGTAATGTATATTGTATAGCTCTCCATTTTCTGCTTCGCAGGGCCTGCTAGCTGGTTTCTCAATATAATGAAGACGGAGTCTTTAAGTATTATGAAGAAGACATGCACAATGGATCCGGAGGTAACTTCGATTTGAGTTTATGAACAGTGAGCAGCCATAATCGATTCTGTTCTAGGAATCACTCGAAGTGTCTGAGAAAGTGCCTCCCGATGCCAGCAGAGAACGACATACTAAGAATGCCAAACATTTTGCCTCGGTCATCCCTGTAAACAGGGATGACCTGCACAACATGGAGAACGACATGAGATTATTAGCTTCATTTCCAGGTTTTGCTGCCTCGGTCAGGAGGGTGAAACAAGAGCGTCAAACTCCGCGACCGGATAAAACAAGCCTGCTATTTATTCTCGCATCTCGCATCTCTCCCCTCTGGTTTGGTATTCATTTTTCCAACATTCTCAATCCTTATTTTTAAATGCATAAATGGTTTTGTTCAAGGTAAATATTGATGACTGTGGGAATGTGAATTATTTTTTTTTTTATCATTCTTATCTCTTATCTCTTCTATTTTTGTTCTTAGCTTCCTGAGTTCAGTTTCTTTGCACTGTTTTTGTTTCGTTTTGTATAAATCTATCGCTATTGGTTTATGGACTTGCATAAACATATGGCTCTTGATGTTGTTTCTTGTTCTTACGTATGCAGTCACTTTTGAGAGAGACGAGGCTGGGATTGTTTTCCCTCCCTCGGTCTCTTTTATATCGTGTCATTAGACGTTACTCCATATATTCTCCCATCTAAACTTTAATGAATTGTGTTTTTAATGATGTGCACATTTTAAAAAGGAGCATTATGATTACAAACAAAAAGTACTGTTTACATATACTGTTCATCTTCTTTGTAAAGTGTAGAGGTTTAAAAAGAGACTTTCCAGTGATTACAGTATTAAGGTTTCATAAATAAATAATAATAAAAAAACTTGATTTGAGGTGCTGTAATTATTCATGAACTGGTCAAGACAAATGGCTCGTGCTTGCCGCCTGCTCTATGAGGTGTAATCTGCCGTTGCTTTCTGAGCCAATAAATTAATTTAAATGCCATAGTTGAATGTCATTCCACGTCTCCTAGTGTTTATTATTATTGCTGCAATCTGTGCCCTTGTTTCATCTTTTTGTCTTTTTCTCCATCAATGTTGTGCTTTTGTGGGAGAGGCTGATTTTTGCCACGGTAACGGCGAGGATAATTGCACCTTGCAGTAAGTAATCAGCAAAGCCTGTTGAAGAGCAGGGCTGGATTGCCAAGGGCTCCTCACGTCCTCCTGCTGATCTGCCTCTGATTGTGACGTTAACCCCCCCATGACCGTGGCTGCTGAAGTCACTGTGGCAGTAGCGTCCAGTGAAAATGCTAATATTAACCCAAAATGGAAAAGAACGCAAAGGGCATCTCTTACCTGCAGCAGCCCATTCTGGCTAGAAGTCTGTGCAGCGTTTCCTTCCCGAGCTAGGAGAGCCAAATAACCTTGCTGGATTCTCATGCATGTGGTAGAAGACATTTCCGATATTTTTTCAGCGAGCAAATGTCAATGGTGTTATTATCTGCCTCAGACTATTGGAAATGGACATGTTGAAGACTTGAGTGCTCAGACCCAGACTGAAGTGGAGTGTCCTCTGCTCGGGAACTTGGGTTGAACAATGCAATAGGGAATTTTTGGTGCACTCGATATAAACATGTAGAACAAGTAGTGGGAGCAAAGGGCTTAGAGCTCTTCCCAGGAGTGCTGGCTGTTATAATCGCTGTCAGAATTCTGCGCAGATGTCAGTAGAGCTCTCCACAATTTGCACTGAAAAAGAACCAGGATGGAAATTAGACAAAGAACCAATGATCATTTTGCTCATGATTTTTGTTAGCCTAATACTAGACGCCTCTTTATTGCTTCAAGCACAGTCAGACTTTAACACTTGACTTGTATTCGAAGCTACCTGTTCTAATAATTGGCACTTACGCAACATATGCCCTTTCCTGCAGGTCTCTGGAAAGAAAGAACATAAATGCACTGCAAATGGAACACTCTTGTGACATGTTACCTAATGTACATTACTTTCAAGACAGAAATTTCTCTAGTTCAGTGCAAGAAAGAAGATATTCATCCTGCAGCTGAATGGAAGATCATTTCTTGTCTGTATAAAATGGGAAACGGCTAATTTAGTGAGATGATTGTGTGTGCGCAATGCAATTAGACTAGTGGAGATATGGAAACACCTCTGTGCATTTCTTGCATCTCTCACCAGTCTAAATAATTCATTTAGCCTGGAGAGGGTGGGTTTCTGATACTGACAATTTGTGCTGATGCCGCTATGCGCAGTGTCCATTATGACCGTTTGTGTGTATACACATGCCTCTTTGAGTGAGTGCTTGGCTGAATACATTTGTGATTCAGACATGATGAACAATTACTCCTCCCTAATGGCTTTTGATGGTATTGATTTCGTAGAAGCAAGCATTTGTGCATGTACTAATGCCTGTTTGGAGCATCCGTATTTTGAATCTCAGCATGGGGCAGTGTTATCGTATTAGAGCTTAAAAACAATCCATTTTTCAGCCTCAAAGTATATGCTTGTGTACATAAAGTTGTGCCAAAGACTAAAACAATGCAGGACAGAGAGCCCCAAAAATAGTGTAGGAGCTGTGTTAACACCTAGGGCTCGGGAAGGGGCTGGTTAGGGTATGCGATAAAGGACACTTCCTGGCACTGATAAATAGCCCTTTGCTGGCTGTTCTCTACATAGTAGAGTACTTGCTATTTGGTTGATAACAAAGGCTCTTGTTAGAAATATGCAGAATGTTCTTGAGCAATACTGTCTCTTTTATATATATATATATATATATATATATATATATATATATATATATATATATATATATATATATATATATATATAATAATACTGATGTTCACGTATCCATTGTTTCAGATGTGTGTACAGGCAACTTACGCAGTCAAGTTGCAAGGTGCTCTTTTCTTTCTATAAATCGCTCTTTATTGCATCATCCTTTATCAGAAGTTGAAGAAAATGTAACAAAAAGTCAAGAGCAACTCCCAGAACTCCATCAGGATTCCCTGTGGGTATGTTTCATCTCAGCTGTGCCAGAAGGCCAATTAAGAGCCAGTGGGAAAAAAAAAAAGAGAAAGGGGTGAGAGTATGTGTGCATATGTATGGGATGCTGTAGACAAATGAAGCAGCAGATTGCATGAGTGGACCTGCAGGCTTCCTCACGAGCAGGAGACAAAAGACACACTGTGTTCTCTGTGAGGTCTCTGTGGTCCAGATGTGTGACATTCTGTTGTGGGTGAATTAACTGTGTGTACTTGCAGTGCATTTAATGAACATTTCTTCCCACTTTCTGAATCCATTTTTCATCCATGCAGTGCACTTTTAAAAATACAGGTTTTTTTTATTGGCATCAGTGGTTCTATGAAGAAACTTGAACATCCATGGAACCTTTCAAATGCAGAAAAGGTTCTTTATTGTTGATTGTTAAAATGTTTTTCAATATGGTTCTTTTAGGAAGGTTCTTTGGGGAACCAAAAATGGTTCTTCTATGGCATCACTGCAAAAACACCCTTTTGGAACTGTTATTAAATACCTATTTTGCAGGCTTCTAGTATCTCCCAGATATGTGATGTATTCTTCCTCTTTTGTTTTAAAGGGATCATATTTTGAGGAATCAGACTTCCCTTGATCTTTTCAGATAAAAGAGCTTGATGTACTATAAAAACCCTACCTTTCAGAACTCAAAGCGTTCAAATCTACTTTCTAGTCCCAGTCTAAAAAGCATTTATATAGATTTTTCAACTTGATTAAAGTGACAAAAGAAGCTGTCCCACTTGTCATCTTGAAACAGCTCAGTTGTGGTCAAGCATTTCTCACCTGACAGCTGTTTTTGATGAAAAAATCTTGCCCTCCTCAGTCAGGTCTGTCACACTTACTGATGAAGAATGACAAAATAAACAGCCTCCTTTTTCTTCCCTGATTCCAGGATCTGTAAAAAGCATCATATTCCATTGATGTATTCTGACAGAACAGCATTTTTAGTAAGAAACATGCAGTTGAGGTCAAATGTTTACATAAACCTTGAAGAATCTGCAAAATGTTTAGTATTTTACCAAAATAAGAGGAATCATACAAAATGCATGTTATTGTTTATTTAGTATTGACCTGAATGAGAGATTTCACATAAAAGATGTTTACATATAGTCGAAAAGAGAAAATAATAGTTAAATTTATAAAAATGACCCCGTTCAAAAGTTTACATTCCCTTGATTCTTATTACTGTGTTGATATACAGCTGTGTTGTTTTTTTTGTTTAGTGATAGTTGTTTATGAGTCCCTTGTTTGTCCTGAACAGTTAAACTGCCCACTGTTCTTCAGAAAATCCTTCCGGTTCCACAGATTCTTTGGTTTTCCAGCATTTCTGTGTATTTCAACCCTTTCCAACAATGACTCGATGATTTTGAGATCCATCTTTTCACACTGAGAAGAACTGAGGGACTCATATGCAACTATTACAGAAGGTTCAAGCACTCACTGACACTCCAAATGAAAACACAATGCATCAAGAGCTGGGGGTGTAAACTTTGAATTTGAATATCAGGATAAATTTAACTTATTTTGTCTTCTGGGAAACATGTAAGTATCTTCTGTAGCTTCTGAAGGGTAGTACTAAATTAAAAAATATGATATTTTGGCAAAATTAGAAAAATGTACACATCATTCTGTTCAAAAGTTTTCACCCCTGGATCTTAATGCATTGTGTTTTCTTCTGAAGAATCAGTGAGCATTTAAACCTTCTGCAATAGTTACATGAGTCCCTCAGTTGTCCTCGGTGTGAAAAGATAAATCTCAAAATCATAATCATTGTCTGAAAGGGTTCAAATACACAAAAATGCTAAAAAACAAAAATTGTGGGACCTGAAGGATTTTTCTGAAGAACAGCGGGCAAACAAGAGACTCGTGAACAACTAGACGAATCACTAAACAACAACAACAATTAAAAAAACAGCTGTGAATCATTCAGGTAACACAGTATTAAGAATTAAGTGTATGTAAACTTTTAAACAGGGTCATTTTTTTATAAATTTAACTATTATTTTCTCCTGTGGGCTATATGTAAACATCTTTTAATATCTTATTCAGGTCAGCACTAAATAAAAAATAACATGCATTTTGTATGATCCCTCTTATTTTGGTAAAATAATATTTTGCAGATTACGCTTTTGACCTTAACTGTATAAATAAAATGTAATGTTTCATTTACATAACACTAGACATTTTACTAGTGCCTGTTTTTTTTTTTTTTTTTTTTTTAAGCATAAAATGGACTTACTGTATATTTTCCCTGTCAGTTTTCTTTGCCGTTACGGTAGTGTCTACTAATGCGCATGTTCTTGCGATGACATCCAATCAGCACTGCATGACGGCATTCTCCTGACGCTCCAGCAGATTAGTTAGCTCTCTCCAGGTATTATAATCCTATTATTCCTAAACAACTGGAAACACGTAACAAAGTATGTCAAACCTGGTTGTTTTGGTTATTTCTAAGGCTGTTTATCTATAGACATCCCCTGATTATTTCAATCAGACACTTAACTGTCTGAGCAGCACATTTTTTGTGAAATGTCATGTGTTGCATGCTTTGCAAAGAGGCTGTTATTGAAGGATGGAACAGTTTGGACACAACACTGCATTGAACGTAAACAATGCCACTGAACCGAACGAAACTCGCATATTTTGCTGCTTATCGCTGCTGAAAATGATCAGTTATTGTCATGTTTTGGGCTGTAGTAATCAGTCAGATGAGTAAAACCATTTGGAGTACTATAGACTGCCAAAAGTTATAACAAATCAAGGAGAAAAGTGCAAAAAACTGAGAGGAACAAAATTTGTATTTGTTCTTATTTCCAGTCAAGTTGGGTAAATATTAGGCTAATATCTTAATTAAAACTGCTCGTACATATCTTTACCACCCATTAACTTTAGTTTCTCAAAATATTGCGCCATTTCAAGCTTACTAAGTACTTCTCTATATGGTTTAGCAGCTTCCACACATTTTTTGTTTAATGTTTAGACAGCATAAATTAGCAGAACAACATATTCAGTAGTACATTAACCATGCAAATTAATGCTTTTGTTTACATCCGAGTATGGCCAGTATGGACAGTAACTAACCAAGTGCAAACCCTCTTAGTCTTGTTTTTGATACTAGAAGCTGCTAACATTCATACAGCCGATTTATAATGCAATTATAAGTTAAAAACAAAATGTGTTAATGTATTACAATTCCTTCTGACTGGATCCAGCAGTTTATCATTTTTTCTTAAACCCTAATCCTGATGTCCCACAGTTTTTCTAATTAATTTTAATGCAGCAAGACGTCCTAAAGAGAGAAAAACAGAGATTAGAGATGATTACACCATTGAATGTTTGTAATCACGTGACAGAAATCCAAATTGGTATGCCTGCAAAAGCGTTTCCTCTTAATGAACAAATACATGTTTCAAAATTGCTTGCCAGAAACTACAGAGGGAGACACTCCACCCCCAAACCCCCACCCTCTTTTATCTCCCTCCCTCCCTCCCTCATTCCCTCCCTGCCTCTGACACACACTCTCACACTCAGTTGCACACATGCCAGGATCCTCACACTGTACCTGAGCACTCCACTCCACGCAGCGACCACCCACGCTGGGATCCAGTGCGCGGGAGAGACGGACAGAGTGGAAGGAACCCACTGCCTTTCCACAGCTGCACAGCCCCTTGGAGTCTCTTCTACATCTTCCCAACACCCCATCATCACCATCAGTCTCTTCAAGCCAGTTAGATCATGAACCTGCTGTTTTCTGGTTGCTAAGGAGGGGAAATCGAGCTGCGAGGAGTGGACGAGGCGGTACTTACCAAGGTAACGTTAACGCGCTCTTCCAGTCACAGTTGTTTGCGTGTGACTCTGTGGCCAATGTAAACTTGTACCAATGTTCGCTAGCGCTGAATGATCAATTGTCATGTCCAGCGCTGGATTCAAGTGGCTCCCGAAGTGCTGGTGAGTTTGAAGTGAATCATCCTGTCGCCCCGCGCTCCCTGCTGTGCGCGCACTCGCGTGTGTGCGCGCTGTATTGAGGCTGGCGCGTGTCTTTCAGTGACAGGGTTTTTCTGCCTCCTATATTCGGCATCGCTCTGTGTGGAGTGCTGTGTGAATTGGGACCGGTGTTCCTGTGGGGATTGCGCTCTGAAAGCAGCTGTTTGTCTTTTTTAAATAGCTGCACATGTTTGTAGTGCAATGCGGCGGCGCTGGGAAATCATGCCCACGCGCAAATTAATAACATTTCTACCTTTGGCTTCGCTGGTGTTGATTACAAACAGCTGTTGTAAGCGCCGCTCCTCATGTGGCCAGCGTGGAAGAGCATCACCGATTCAGGGTTACTGAAAATAAGTCCACAAATGGTTCGAGGAGACCGAGAGCATATACTTGAGTATTTTATGTCTTTTCTAGAGCGCTCGTGCAGGTGACAACATGCGGCGAAGTGCAGCCTGTGTTTCTAGATTTCAACATAACCGTTTTTTCCTCCAAGTTTATTTGGGACGGTTTTAGGGATGTTCATAGCGAAGGCTTATGTTGAGTACGAATGTTTTTATTATGTATATATATAGAATAGTGTTAAAACTCAAAAACCTCTCTGTTGTTCCAGGTAAGATGCTACAATTCCTGTAGCGTACAACAGTTTTGATCATGTTACATTAAAAAGCTATACACTATCGCCGTATTATTGTTTTTTGAAAGAAACACACATATGTTGGCTGTGTATGTCAACATACCTTCTCCATTTTGTGAAACTGAAAGCTGATTTATTGTCTTCTCTGCAGACTCCAATTATGAGTGGTCGATAAATGGCTTTATGAGCAACCTATTAGACGTTTGGAAAGCTGAATCCCTCGGCGTTCATAACCTATGACAAGAAGTCAATTTACAGGTTTTAAGGTAATAAGAGGTGGCCTTGAGCAAATTTATTTCCTAGGTATAATTTCGTTTTTCCAACACCAACGTTTTTCTGTCATATTTATGGCAATACAACATTGACTGACAGCTGCTGTCCGTTAGTTTGCGCATGCGTGGAAGATCTCTCCCGGGCTTTCTCCAAACATTAAACTCTAAAACTGAGGGAAATTAAACTGAATGTAGCTTTTCTTTCTAGACATATTTTTTTCTGTATACTGTCTACCTTTCTGTTGCAAATTAACATTTTAATTATGTAATGTAGCTTTTGAAATGTCCAGCAAAAATAAATAAATAAAATACCTGTCATAATTTACTTGATAAAATGCTGCTCCAATTTTTTTATTTGTGACCCTGGACCACAAAACCAGTCATGAGGGTCTTTTTTTTAAATTAATTTATTTATATATTTTTTTGAAGATACATGCAATATTAAACATTATACATGCAGGCTGAATAAATACGATTTCCATTTGATGGTTTGTTAGGATAGGACAATATTTGGCCGAGATACAACTATTTGAAAATCTGGAATCTGAGGGTGCAACAAAATCAAAATACTGTGAATATCACCTATAAAGTTGTGCAAATGAAGTTCTTAGCAATGCATATTACTAATCAAAACTTAAGTTTTGATATATTTAGGTAGAAAATGTACAAAATATCTTAATGAAACATGATCTTTACTTAATATCCTAATGATTTTTGGCATAAAAGAAAAATCGATAATTTTAACTCATACAATGTATTTTTGGCTGTTGCTACAAATATACACATGCTACTTAAGACTGGTTTTGTAGTTCAGGGTCACATTTATTTATTTATTTATTTATTTATTTATTTATTTATTTATTTATTTTTCAGCCATGGATCACATAAAAGGAGATGGGTACAAGAATGGAAATTATCCATCTTATTTTTCAAAACAGAAGTAAGCTGTTTTCTGGTAATGTGTGAGATTTCCAGCTCGCAGATTGCCGCAGTTGGGAAATAACAAAGAAATAGCGAAGTGCAATAAATGGTAAAACCGTTTGCGCTACAAAACACTCATTCATAATTAAGATAATACATTAAAATAATATGGTAAGACACACCGGTTTGCAATGTCAAGCAGCAAAACGAGCTGTTTTCTACAGCTAAAAATAGCTGGACGCAAATGAGACCTGAAGCCAGACACATTAAATTTACGAACCCGCTCTTACGGGAAAAATAAGGTGGATAGTTGTAACCCAAGTTATGCTGTACACTATGAACCATTTACCCAACTATCTAGTGTATGAGGTTTAAAAAGTTATTTTGTCCTCCCCTTTATTAAAAAACATGTATTATCTGGGTATTTAAAGCTGGATCAAAAATCTCTTGTTGAAATTTGCAAAGAGAATATAATACTCTCACTAAATACTGCAAAATTAGATGCACCTTATGAGTGTGAAATTCAATATTCTATAACGGTGGTTAACACGAATCATTATATAAAGCCATGCATTAACCCAATGGCCTGAAATTTATTTCATTGTTTCTTGACCCTTCTCTGCCCATTTATATCTGACACAAACTGCACAAATACTTCATAAGGTGTTGGAGAACGGAAAACTCTTTCTGGGTCTCATATGTATAATCAAAATATTTGAATTGAATGTGTGAAAGTGAACAAGATTTGAGAACTAGGGCAGTCTTCCATGGTTCTCTCTCAAAGCCCCACACTTTGAAAAATCCTACTGCAGGACTTACTTTCCTCGTTTTTAATCTGTTCTTACAAATGTCCAGATGTTTTTTCTCACACTATGATAGTGACTAGGCCTGTTGAAGTTCCAAAAAAAGGATGATAAGCATCATAAATTAGTTCATGATATTATTTGCGTTTTCCAAGTCTTTAATAATATTTTAAGAAACGTTTAGATGTTTTTTGAAAATACTCCCCTGTGCTTTCTTCAATCTCATTCACACTTTCACATAAACAACTGTAGATATTTAATTTATTGCCTGGGTGGCACACTGGAATCTATTCTGTTTGACTGATCTCTTTTTTGTTCTGTCTTTTCCCCACAGAGACCTAAAGAGAGATCAAGAGACCAAGCATGGCCCAGGCCTCTCAGGACCAAGGTGCAGTGGGCGTGGCCGACCCAGATGAGGATTCACCCAACATGATTGCTTACAGGAAGGTACTGCTGCATTGCCTTTACATTTTATATGCTTGGATTTGCAATCTTTAAAGTCTTGTCAGCAAGTTAATGCTTGAAAACGAAAGGAATTTGGTCAGCAAATATATATACAATGAGGGTAGGGCAGACACACAGAGTCATGAATATTGCTCAGTACTGGATTTGAATTTGAATGAGTTTATTTCTCTGTTTGCTGGTGCATTGTCATCCCTTGATATTTATTCAGCTTCTTTGTGTAGAGAATATTTCATTTCTTGCCTGACCCTCATGGCCACTGTGAGTAAAAAGAAGTTGCCTAATCTATGCTTGGAAGTGCATTTCCTATACCATCCGTGGCTCCAGTGCTTAACCTCTGTTCCTACATTTGAAGTTACAAATGTTTCTTAAGTGAAAAAGATGTATATTCGGCATGCCAGTTTTCTGTATTCGATCATATGTGTGTTTAAGATGAATTTTGATCTCTGAGGAGAAAATAGCTGTCATGTAGTGATAAATTTCATAGTGCTAGCAACCCCCAACATCTCGTTTATATCGCAAACCCACACTAGCTTGATAGCAACCAATTTTCTCTTTTCACTTGAGTTTTTTTCTATAGAAACTGTACTTATTTGCTTTGTGCCATCTTTTTGCTTGACCAGTTAGCTATGGGCCACCCACAAGCAAGTCTTTTATGGAAAACCAAGTGAAGCATATTTGATGCCAAATGATTTGCTTCTATCTGAGTGGAGATAATCAGCTCAAGCTGGCACAAAGATATTGAGCCCAACTGCAGTGAGATTGGAGTCAATTGCCAAATTGCTAGAGAAACATTGTGGTAGAGAGTCCACATTTGGACTAAGCCAATAAGATGCGAACTGTTATTATACTAATCACTCTTTGGGGACCCTTTGGTTAGAATCTTAATAAAATGTTAATTGTGAAGAATCCATGCCACGAAGATTTAGCCTACACCTCATTCAAGTACATTCATTTTCAAATTAAAATATCTATAGATTCTGTGAAACAAAGCAGAAATGCGTAAGGCATTTAGACTTGTTTTCAGAGAATGCATCTTCAGTATGAATGTATTTTTGTCTTATTACACTTGTTTTAAGGATAAACAAGTTAAAAACAAGTGAAAACATCTGCCACTGCAGTAAGAAAGCATGCGCTTAACTTCAAGATGCAATATTATTAAAAAGTGTCAACAGCTATTTTCAGGCTGTACAGTGCTTTAATGTACATCAGTGGGCCTTAGTACTTCCTGTCAGAACTTATGGGCCTCTTAAGATGTGGGTGTGTTTGACACAAAAGAAAAATGTCTAGTTTTGAACAATGAAGGCTTTTGGTGAGATCCTCAAAAAGACATATTGTACAGTACGTTCCCAATCTTTGTACCTTTGTAAGAGACAGCTATTAACCAAAGAATATTTTGACATAAAGGAACATCTCTTGCACTGAGAGAGGATATAATGAGAAAGTCTGTTGATTACAGCTGTCAGTCATTTTTGGATCATGTGGAACTTATAGGATGGAGAACACTGACCTGATATGATTTCATTGGCTCTTTGATTGATAGCTTGCTGTTTCTCTAGTAGCTTACTACCTCACAGGGATATGAGATGGGCACCAGATGGCTCACAATATGCTCTAGGCACATGGAAGAAATGCCCAGTGTCCCTAGGGCATGAGCATGAGTTCACAGCGAGTGCCATTCTTCTCTGTAGAAACAGACAAATACCCAGTCAAGAGTGATGGCATGGAGGTCTCTCCTGGAAAACTGTCTTTCTCTCTCTCTTTTGCGTGCTGCGACTTACACTGTGGTTCCATGAACACTCTTAAAAAAAAAAAAAAAAAAAAAAAAAAAAAAAAAAGGTGCTTCACGATGCCATAGAAGAGACTTTTTTGTCTAAATGGTTCCATAAAGAATCTTTCTGTTTCACAAAAGGTTCTTTGTGGCGAAGGAAGGTTCTTCAGATTATAAAAAGGTAAGGAAGAAATGGTTCTTTAGAGAACCTTTGACTGAATGGTTCTTTGTGGAACCAAAAATGGTTCTTCTATGGCTTCGCTGTGAAGAACCTTTCAAAGTACCTACTTTTAAGAGTGAAGAGCTTTTATCATCTCTGGAAGCTTTTTATTTCAGAAAAGATGCTTTAGATTATTAAAATGTTCTTTAAAAATGGTTCTTTTAAAGAGATGGTTCACCCAAAAATGAAAATTACCCCATGATTTACTCACCGTAGAGCAATTCTAGGTGTATATGACTGACTTCTTTCAGTCGAATACAATCGGAGTTGCGTTAAAAACCTTCATGCAGACTTTAGTTCCTACCCTGATCAAACACACCTGTCTGTAATTATCAAGTGCTCCTACAGATCCTAATTAGTTGGTTCAGGTGTGTTTGATCAGGGTTGGAGCTGAACTCTGCAGGAAGGTAGATCTCCAGGAACAGGGTTGAGCACCCCTGATGAAAGACGTAGACGTAGCGTATGCTCCAGTGAGAATATGCTAGTCTTGCAAAAACCAAGTTTTGTTTAATCAAAGGAAAAGGTCTCCTCTTGGTTTATATCAAGACTATGTCATCCACTGGAACGCCACTCTCTCATGCACGCTTCTACGACAGTTAGCGGAAGCTAGAGATTATGGTTTCTAAAGTTTTAAAAATCAATATTTTTCTCACACAAATGCATCAAATTACTTCAGAAGGCCTTTATTAACATCCTGATACCATTTGGAGCAATTTTTATGATGGATGGATGCACAACAGCCATTCACTGTCATTATAAAGGCCCGTTCACACCAAGAACAATAACGATAACTATAAAGATAAAATCATTTCAAATGTAAAAGAATAGCAGAGTTCACACGACTATAGCGGTAACGATACAGGTGAACAATATCATTGGGATCACTTTCAGAAAAAATTTTTTACAGCTGGAGAACGATAAAACACTGACAGCTAATCAGACTTCATTCAAATTTAAAGGACTTGCGCATTTGAAATAGCAGGTGACATTGTAGAGAAGCAAACAGTCATTGCACAGCAAACAGAGAAACATAAAACATAAAATTACCTCTGCACTAGTTTGGAGAACATTGTCTTGCCTCCTTTGAAGTTGCAGTAGAAAAGACTATGTATTGTTTTTATTCCACTACATTGACTACGTTTGAGATAAGATATGCTAGATTCACTGATTAGATGCGCTTGAAACATGCATGCTAAGGACATCTACTCGTTAAAATCGTGTAAATGCGACAAAACCAGACAGTTATCATTCACTGGTGTGGACACAAATATACCATTGTATTTATAGTTATTGTTATCGTTGTTGGTGTGAACGGGCCTTAAGGCTTGGAAGATCCAGGACATTTTTTAATATAACTCTGATTGTATTCAACCGAAACATGACATATACAAGTCATATACATCTAGGATGGCTTGAGGATAAGTAATTCAGGGTTCATTTTAATTTTTGGGTGAGCTATCCCTTTAAGAACTATGTGTGCACTGACAGGTTCTTTGGGGAACCCAAACTGTTTCTTCTAAGGCATTGCTTTGAACACCCTGTTTTGGAAATGTTGGAATTTGGAAAGAGTGTAACGGTGATGGCTGACTGCTCTATTGCACACTGTTGTGGTGGGTGTTGCGTCTTGGTACGCACCTCATCTCAGTTTTGCTCTGCTTTGGGAGGAGAAACAAGAAGGGATATCATGTGCATGTGTAAACAGACACAATTAACCTGGATGCGCAGCGAAACAGGACTGACTTTGATGAATTTACCCATTAAGAGAGCATGCAAAGCCCCACGGGGCAAACATCATTACCATGTGTGAGAGATGCAGAGAACGAGGGTGAGACTATGGAAGAGAGTATTCAGTGGCTTGTGGAGACCTTTTTCTATGCTACTCAGCATTTTTCAATCTGACAGCAAGCTCGGTGTGTTCTGTTATGGTGCGCGAACACATGCTGTGTTCTTACGACTTGAAAAAGACATTCTTCCCCCTGCATGGGGAATAATGGATGTATGGCCACAACCAGTAGGTTGTCTTGTACTACTTTGAGTCTGATTCTTGGCAGAGAATATGCTTTGAAATCAACCCTGTCGACTGAAGGCTATTATTTGTTTCTGAGGAAATATAATGAGACAAAATGCCTCGAGGTTAGTCTGTTTCCCTGACATCCCCTGACCCTTTCAAATATGTACAGAACTACGTGAGAATCCGACATGCTTATCAACGATTCTGTTGGGGCAGTCGAGTATTTTTAGAGTTGTTCTGTGCATTTGACTTCCCTGGCAACCTTCAAGGGTTTATTGTATTATATAAACGTAATATCCTTTGGATCTTGTTTCTTATGACAGTTCCCAGTGCAGCTTTATCTAGCGAGATATGTGGATTTGTTTGTCTGCCTCTGCAGAAACTTATCTGCCAATTTTCCCCAAAACAGCAATTAGAATGGGAAGCTGTTCTTCCAACATAAGCCCAGGTGAAAGTCATCAACAAGTCAGGAATGTATCTTTTCCCACACTATTCTTCCATCTCTGGCATGTGCAAGCTAAACTGTCAGCACATTTAAAGTTTCCTGCGAGATATGTTGCTAAGATACTCATATATAATTTATATAATGAAATATAAATACTGCTGTTCAGAGGTTTGGGATCAGCAAGATTTATGAAAGAAATTAGTGCTTTTATTCAGCAAAGATGCTTTAAATTCATCAAAAGTGATAGTAATGGCATTTACAGTGTACTGAAATTGAATAAATGCACTTTTGAGCTTTATTCATCAAGGGATACTAAAAATGCATCATGGTTTCCACAAAAATATTAAGGAGCACAACTGTTTTCAACATTAACATTGATAATAAATGTTTCCTAAGCTACAAATCATCATATGTGACCCTGGACCACAAAACCAGTCATAAGTAGCATGGGTATATTTGTAGCAATAGCCAACAATAAATTGCATGGTTCAAAATTATCAGTTTTTCTTTTATCGATCATGTTCCATCAAGATATTTTGTAAATTTCTTACCGCAAATATAACAAAACTTAATTTTTGATTAGTAATATGCATTGCTAAGAACTTCATTTGGACAACTTTAAAGGTGATTTTCTCAATATTTTGATTTTGTTGCACTCTCAGATTCCAGATTTTCAAATAGTTTGGGCCTATCTATTTTGGGCCACAGAATCGTAGGGTACAAGGGTGCTAAAAGCACACCCTAAGAAAAAAATGTGCTTTTCACTGCGCCCAAAGCGTATTATTGCAGAAAAATGTATACTCTTGTATTGAATATTTATGGAGCAATGGATTTTGTGTGAAAATAAATCATACAAGTCGTTTATTTTGTTTAAAAATCGTATAAATATATGAGGTGGTAAGGGGGGCCTTTTACCCCACACACAGTGTAATAGGCTCACCAGCATGGAGTAAAAGGCACACAGTATTGATACAAATACTTTAGCTAAGATAATGTTTTTTTTTTTTTAAATGTTCAAAACAATCACTTTATCAAAATCTGTGCTATTTTCTGCTTATTTTGATAAAAGAATTAATTTTTGTTCAATAAATAGACTGTCATAAAAATATGTTAATATAAAACATATATTTTAAAACACAGAAACAAATTAATTTTAAAATATAAAGATTCTTAAAGCATTGAAGGAGATCCCATAATTTAATATAGATTTACAGTAGTAACAACAAATGATATTTTATTATACTATATGATTAATATCATGTTTTTAAATATGATTATTTCATTTTAAACATGGTGATTATCATATTAATTATTGTGCCTTTTAGCCCCAACAGCAGGGGCGCTTTTTACCCCAAATACTATACTTTTACGTATTCTTTCGTTATTTAAAAACTGCTGCTTTAATTATTTTAAACAAAACTGAAAATCATTAAGAAGACCTTTGTCTCAAGATATATTCAAGAATTTTAGCGATTCTCATTTGCTACTTAAATCTACAACATTTTTAAAAACATCAAATATTAGATCAAGTAAGCACAGAATCAACTTTGCGTTGCTGCCCACCGTTGCGTCAAGGATCAGACAAATGCCACGTTTTTCTGCCGTCTAGTGGTTTAGAGAAAAATAATATCAAAGGAGCCTTTTACTCCTGGGCACCTTTAGCCCCGTTGTACCCTAATCAAATAAAGCTGGGTGATGTGATTTGCAGTGAGTGAGGAAGATAGAGATCCTTTTAACAGTACTGTACAGTGGAATGTAAAGGCCAGCTGAATTAATCAGGCAGAGCGATTGATTCGGAGGAACGTTTTTTTCTCCTGTCACATCTAAAGTGTAACCAGATCTGTGCTGACCTCAGATGCCCTTTAAATCACTGTCAGTCTCACTTCCACCTTGATTCTCTTCTCGTTGTCATTTTATGATTGAACAGGTTGTACACCTTTTAACCTTTCTTTGTATGCTGGCTTGTTTTACAACCATTTTGTAATTTGGAAACAGGCTTATCTAGTCAGTGACCCGTATACAGTAGGTTTGTTGATTCCAGCTAGCTGCCGACAGAAGAGATTTCTTACTCAAGCCAGGGCCTCACTATATCAGAACCAGAACCAACAGCGAATGGATAAATTAGCCAGAATGTATTGGTGTCTGGCATGCTGGGGCATTTGTATCAAGTGAAGTTTTCCAGCAGAAGATAACCGACAAATATTTTACACAAGATTTATGTCTCACTTTCATGTTTACAGCTAAGATAGGCTCAGGCAATTTTCCTGGCCGAACATCTCAGGAAAACACAGCCGACTAGGGAACCACTGAAGCTTTGTTCATTTTGTTTTAAGGGAACTGAAACGATGATTTAAAGGTAGCCACAGATATGACCTGTGCGACTGTCTGATCTGAGGGAATATCATGGATTTTGACCCACTGCCTGTCAGTGTTATATAACACTGTTCACTTAGCTTTTTTATTGTTATTATTAGTAAAAATATGGTAGCTATATTATATTGTGTTACATTATATTGCATAATATTATATTACACAATCATAGAGCCTTATGATTTTCATGTGGACAGAATTGCAAAATCCAGTCATAAAAATGGAAAACATGGAATGTCACCGAATTCGCTGAATTTCAAAAGTAGGTCAGTATGCTTAAATCAAAATGCAATTTGGATTGGTGTCTGTAAATATTAAGCCCCAAAAATGGATATATTTGAAAATTAATGGAAAACAGAATTTGGTAAAAATAAAACTGAATTTGAAAAAAATAAGTATTTCATAGGGCCTTATAAATTGCTGTTAAATCGTTTACACTACCTGTCAAAAGTTTTGAACAGTAAGATTTTAAATGGTTTTAAAGTTTCTTCTGCTCACAAAGTCTGCATTATTTGATACAAAGTACAGCAAAAACAGTACAATTTTGAAATAGTTTTATTATTAAAAAATAACTGTTTTATATTTTTTTAAATGTAATTTATTCCTGTGATTTCAATTATATTATATTATAGAAATTAATACTTTTATTTAGCATGAATGCTTTAAATTGATCAAAAGTGATGATAAAGACATTTATAATGTTACAAATTACTATTTACTATTTCAGATAAATGCTGTTCTTCTGAACTTTCTTTAAAATCTACTAATAATAAATGTTTTTTGAGCAGCAAATCAAGAGTATTAGAATGATTTCTGAAGGATCATGTGACTGGAGTAATAATGCTAAAAAAATTTAGTTTTAAAATCACAGGAATAAATTACATTTTAAAATATATCAAAATAGTCAAAAAGTTATTTTAAATTATACAAATATTTGTAAAAATTTTTACTGTTTTTGGATCAAATAAATGCAGGCTTGGTGAGCAGAAGAGACTTCTTTAAAAATATTTTAAAACTGGTAGTGTACATTTCATAATTTCATTTAAACAGACATGTTGTTCCCTTAATATTTTTTAATGTAACCATTTAAAAAAAAAAGTTTAAAAATAATCTAAAATAAAACTGAATTTGGAAAAAAAAATGAAATTAATTTTATAGGGTCCTACAATCAAAAAGTTTTTTTTTCTATCTATTAATAGGCCAGTTTTACAATCTCACAGACTTTAATCGGACTTATTGTGATAAATATGACTTTAACATGTTATTTGTGAATGAAACTAAATTATTTTCCATTTATTATTCAGAGTGATGCTAATTGCGTTGTACAAGAGACCCTCCCTGGAACAGTTTAGTGTCCTGTTTAAGAGCCCAGTGGTCACAGAACAGTGCGAAGATTTCAGCAACTAAATTTTCTGGGTCAGACCTCTTTTGGATTAAACCTCTGACCTTTGTGTTAGCAAATTAGATGACCACCATTTCAAATTTGCATGTGGTTTTCCGCTACCGCGTCCTGAGACCATGACAAAAACATGCCGAACATCGCTAGATCTAATCAAGAGGCAACAATGCAAATCTTTCCCAAATGATCTTTTTTTAATTACAGGTATAAAGGATGAACCAGGTGGGCAGAAATATACTTTGGAGGCTCTTGAAGCTAATTATATCAGTGGAGCCTATTATCATACCATATTCAGCTGTAATTAATTACTGTCATCCATAGTCTTCGCTACAGTGGCCATTTTTGGCTCAGGGCCCCTCAAAGAGAAACAACCGTCGTGAAAAATGTCTCTCTCCATATTTTATTTGGCATGAAAATGAAGTGAGGGTAATGATAAAACGAAGGGTGGAGAAATGCTGAAGAAGAGCGTTGTGGTGCTGGAATATAGATAGACAGTTGAAGTAAGACGACTTATTATAAAACAGCAGTACAGTAGCTTGATGTGCTCCTCATTACCACTTCACACAAGCAGGCAAAAAGAACTGGTGCCCCATTATTGCCTTCTTCTGTTTTTGCTTGTGTGTGTGTGTAAGCAGGTTCATCCTCATGTGTTTGTGTGAATTCTGACAGCTCGGTTAATTATTTCTTTCAAGCTTTGTTGAACTTATTCGGGCGAGTATTTCTTTGGGCGGATTTCTTATTTGTGTTATTTTCTGCACTTAACCAATTAGTTCATGACAGATAACAGAGTTCGCCATCCTTCAAATGAACAGCATTTCGCCTCTGCACATAACATAAAATGCCAAATCTGCACATTTTGTTTGGTGCTTTACACAATCAATTCATGTTTCCCTCTTTATCCTCAGATGCCGCCTCCAGCTAAAGGCTCCTACCTGGCTTTTGGGACTAGAAAGCACATGCACGAGTTTAGTATTTAAACAGAATGCTGAATTTTGTTAAGAATGTGTTGTAAGGGCTTTGGGGAAGTGGCAGGGATTTGGATTTGCTTTCTAATGTTCCCCTGCACTATTTGAGGAGCGTTCAGGGGGGTCGCTGAACTGGATTAAACTCTCGGGTAAGCAATTATACAGTTTCATTTGAGGTCAGAGGAAGGTCTCATGTTTCATTTGTACTCTTTTTGGGCATGTTTGATCCTGTCTCCATCCCCATGATGGCTGTATATCAGGGCTGTGGCAGCTCTGGCAATGTTTTTCTCACCCTTTGATTGTTTGTTTGCACACAAAAAGAGTCATTTACTTATTGATCTGCTGGGGCCTTGTAGTGCTGTCATGACATGATGATGTATCCCGGCGGAACACTCCAATATGAAGGACATTCAGGGGTGGAGCAGGCATCCTAAATCTCTGTTTCATAATTTATGCAGATCGGCTGGTATAGACGAGCTGCATTACTTTTTAATTTCCCATATGAATATTCATAGTAAATCTGTTCAATTATTGAACCGTATTGAAAGACAACGACCTCTCTGACCTACAGTTTAAGTCAAAATAAGAATGCAATAAAATGCATGTTATTTTTTGTTTAGTACTAACCTGAATATGATATTTCACATAAAAGACGTTTACATATAGTCCACAAAAGAAATAATAGTTGAAATTATAAAAATGACCTCATTCAAAAGTTTTCATACACTTGATTCTTAATACTACTGTTGTTTTACCTGAATGATCCACAGCTATGTTTTTTTTTTTTTTGTGATGGTTGTTCATGAATCCCTTTTTTTGTTTTGAACAGTTCAACTGTCCTCTGTTCTTTAGAAAAATCCCTCAGGTCCCACAAATTCTTTGGTTTTTCAGCATTTCTGTGTATTTGAACTCTTTCCAACAATGAGTGTATGATTTTGAGATTCATCTTTTCACACTGAGAACAACTGAGGGGCTCATATGCAACTATTACAGAAGGTTCAAACACCCACTGATGCTTCAGAAGGAAACACAATGCATTAAGAACTGGAGGGTGAAAACTTTTTGAATTTGAAGATCAGGGTAAATTGAACTTATTTTATCTTCTGGAAAACATGTAAGTATCTCCTGTAGCTTCGAAGGGCAGCACTAAATGGAAAAAATATATATTTAAGCAAAATTAAAAAAAAAAAAAATACACATCTTCGTTCTGTTCAAAAGTTTTCACCCCCGGCTCTTAATGCATCGTTTTTCCTTCTGCAGTGAGTGTTTGAACCTTCTGTAATAGTTGTATATGAGTCCCTCAGTTGTCCTCAGTGTGAAAAGATCATACAGTCAAAATCAAAATCATACAGTCATTGTTGGAAATGGTTCAGATATACAATAATGCTGAAAAACCAAAGAATTTGTGGGATCTGAAGAATTTTTTTCTGAAGAACAGCGTGGAGTTTAACTGTTCAGGACAACAAAAACAACACGGGTAACACCACAGTGTAAAGAATCAAGATTATGTAAACTTTTGAATGGGGTCATTTTTTATAAATTAAATTATTATTTTCTTTTGTGGACTATATGTAATCGTTAAAGTGAAATATTAACATTTTGCAGATTCTTCAAGTTTTATGTAAACTTTTGACTTTAACTTGTAATAGCTACGAAAAATAAAGGGATAGTTCTCCCAAAAATGAAAATTTTGTCATTACTCTTTGGAACATAGTACTGGTTCCAATTGACTTCTATTATTTTTTGTGTTCTGCAGAACAAAGAAATGCATGCAATGCAAAAGTTTGGAACTACATAAGGGCGAGTAAATAATAACCAAATTTTCATATTTGATTATCCTTTTTTATCACGATGAGATTAGTATCAGAAGCCTCGGTTGTTGTGGTGTTTAGGCTCAGAACAAGAAGAACAGATGCTAATATTGTTGCAGTGTGCAGTTTTGTCTGGACAATCCGCTGTTGGGCTGCATTAGCATATGGCTGTAAGGTTATTGTATGCTGAAACAATCACATCATTTGCAGTTAAAAAGACCCAGAGCCCTACTTTCCAAGGTGTTATTTCACAAGCATAATGAAGGCGGCCATTTCAAAGCCAGCCATTCTATGAAAATGGCATGAAGACCTATTCATACTATGGGTGCGCGCACTGACCACTTCTTGTGAATCTGTAATGAGCCAGGCATCACGCATTAGGTGTAAAGATTCGTATCGAAGGCTCTTCTGAACAATAGAAAGATACACCTGTACTTACAATGCACCTTCTCAAAAGAGCACCTGGTTCTTCATGTAACTAATTGTTTATTGTCTAAAAAGACATGCGCACACACATACACACACATTTTCTCAAAGGTTACACAATGAATCTCTCCAAATAGCACATCTTAGCAGATATTTGAGTAGAGTTGGTATGCGCCGAGTCATTTTGAAAAATTCACAGTAATGCGAACTGTTTATAAAAAGTATTCTTCTTGGTTGTTGGAGTGTTGCTGGGTGGTTGGTAAGGTGTTCAGAGTGGCTGGGCTATTGCTGAGGTATTCATATCCACCTTTTTCCTCAATGCGGAGGTAAGCCTATGGGTAAGACTTGCGGTTCATTTTCTGCTATAAGAAAACGACAAGAAAAATGCTGTAAACGGTAAAACAGTTTACACTACAAAACAGTGTGTCCATAATTAAGATGACATGATAAGACAAACCAATTTGCAATATCAAGCAGCAAAACGAGCAGTTTTGGACAGCTAAAAATAGCTGGACGCGATTGACACCGAAAGCCAGACCCATAAAATTTGCAAATGGCTACGCCCACTCCGGGAAGAAAAGCGTGGATTGGTTGTTAGACTGAATGGCTGCTAGGCTGCTAGGCAGATGCTTACTTCCCCAAGTCAAAAAAGTGACTTTCTTCATGCTTACCAATATCCTAAAAACAATTGTTTCATGATTAAACCATATTATTGGGAAATAAAAAGGATTCCTAGGGTTCCTTGCTATTGATTGTTGTAATTGAGATCCTTCCATGGCTTTGAAAAGAGTCTGAAGAGGTTAGTCGGGCCAGGTCAGGTCAAAAGACCCAGCAGGTGCAATTCAAGAGACCATGATTAATAAATGTGAACTTTACCCAGACTAGCACTGCTGCTTCTCAAAGACACCAGCAGGAAGCCACTGTCCTGAGGCATTGAGCTCCAGTAATGGACACTGTAAAATGCTGCTTCTTTCTGCTTCTTTTCTTTTACTAGTTCTAGTTCTTTCTCTGCTCAACCTTCCCACATTTCTGGTTTTGTTGGGAGGAGTTTTATGCATAAGTAACAGTATCTCAATCTTTTCTCTCAGTTCTTCTCAGCAGGTCGGGCATCATCATCCTTAGGCACATATGGGAGTAATGCCATTGGCTTAAAGGGATAGTTCACCCAAAAATGAAAATTCTGTTATTAATCACTCACCTTCATGTCATTCCAAACCTGTAAGACCTTCTTTCATCTTCGGAACACAAATTAAGATATTTTTGATGAAATCTGAGAGCTTTCTGACCCTGCATAGACAGCAATGTAACTGACACGTGCAAGGCCCAGAAAGGTAGTAAAGACATAATTAAAAGTCCATGTGACATTAGTGATTCAACCGTACACACGTGTTGTGTACTCTTGTGAACATGCATTGAAGAGTGACAAAACTTTTGTTTTCTTTGTGCACAAAAAGTATTCTCGTCATAACATTACGCTTGAACAACAGATGTCACATGGACTATTATAACAATTTCCTTACTACCGTGTCAGTTGCATTGCTGTCTATGCAGGCTCAGAAAGCTCTCAGATTTAATCAAAAATATCTTAATTTGTGTTCCAAAGATGAACAAAGATGTTCAAGATTTGGAATGACATGAGGGTGAGTAATTAATGACAGAATTTTCATTTTTAGGTATACTATCCTTTTAACAGTGAGAACGATTAATAGTATATCTGTTTGGTTTAGCAATGCCAGATTACCTCACATTTGTATGCCAAAGTAGTCCTGATTTTCACATAGCTTTTCATTTATGAGCAGTATGGAGGCCACACTTCAGATAAACCCGCTGGATAAGAAACTGCGGTGCAAGTAAACTAGTAGGTCCCACGTGGCAGTAATCTAGTTCAGTGTATTTTATTTTTCTGTTTGCTCTTAGAAGAATACATTGTATAAATGAGGAGATGCTACCGCGAGCGATTCATCATTAAGATTCACTCCAAGTTACCAGTGCAAATAATGCCGAAAACAGTAAACAATGAAGCAGCAATTTACATGATTTATTCCTATCTTGTTGCATGCTAGGAAACACCACATCCAGCTTTCTTTTTTGTCGGGGGATGATATAGCACAGTTTTTAAATGGCAATTAAGGTCGATGACCACTGCTCCAGGTTCTTGTGGATGAGCCTTTAGGGAACAACTCTAAATTTAGGCATGTGATACTCTGTCCTGTAACCTCAGTGAGGAATGGCAGATGCGTCTGGGTCTTTTCTGTTGTGGCTGATTGATGCAGAGAATCTTTGTTCTCTTAAGTCATGTAGATGGATTGATGATGCGCTGCAGTCAATGTATTGGCCGCAAGCGAAATGTTCATCTTATCTAACGGAGACTCAAAGCCTCAGTGATCCAGAATGCAGTACCCTTGATTATGAATGTCTGTCCTGTCATCACACTGCTCTTTAAGTGTTTCAACTGGCAGGCTCTGATAAGGCTGGTTGCTGTTTGAATTGGTGAGCTGCAGTCGAGTCCCGGTGGGCTGCTGTTTCCTTCAAATATAGAAGAAAAGGTGAGATAGGGAGAGGGGCATTTAGGTGAAGAGCACTGATAGTGACATTTGATGTGTGTTTACTAAAGGCTAGGCTATCTGAACAGCATTTAGCTCAATATAGCATTGAAGGATTAGCATAGCCATAATGAAACCCTTGCCCTTGGCATTTTAACCATCCACACTAAGCCACAGCCTGCACCTTGTTGGCATTCTGTACGCCAGCTGCCTACCTTCACCTGCGACCTTCCTGTTTAATACAGGAAAAGGCAGTTTGCATTTATTCTTGTGTATTCTTCCAAGGTGGATTTTGAAATCAAACCTGTTTGAGCTGTCTGTGTAATGGTGCATTTAATCCAGGTTGGTTCAACACGGGCAGAGCGCCGCTTATACTGAACTGTCTCGCATAGTCACGCCACAGAGACAAGTGCCGTAATCACAGAGAAAGTGCCAGAAAGCCGGGCTGGGTGATGGATAAATAATTGAAGTGTGGGATGGCAGGATTAGAGGCTGGCATTGAAGGGCGCAGTTCTGTAAATTTGTGCATGTGTGTGCATGAATGGTTGATGAAGACAGCTGTGGGACAGTTTAAGAGCTCATTAAGATGCTTTTGCAGAGTCCATTGTCCATTGTGATGAAAGCCTAAGGGAGACAGAGGAAATTGTGCAGGAGTGAAAACCGCCTTCCGATTTCTGTGTTCATTTGTTTTGTGACACGAAAGTACTGGCCTGTCATTGGAACGTGTGCAGTTAATGTTTATTTTTCTTTTTTTAGTTAACGATTTTAGTCGTCTGATAAAAAGAATCGTACGTTTGTTAAAGGATTAGTCCACTTCCAGAATTAAAATTTCCTAATAATTTACTCACCCCCATGTTCATGTCTGTCTTTCTTCAGTCGAAAAGAAATTAAGGTTTTTGAGGAAGACATTCCAGGATTTTGGCTCCATGCAGTGGGAGCCAATGAGTTGATGGTCCAAATTGCAGTTTTAACGCAGCTTCAAAGAGCTCTAAACGATCCCAACCAAGGAATAAGGGTCTTGTCTAGCAAAACAATTGATAATTTTCTAAATATACATAAAAATGTATAAACTTTGTAACCACAAATGCTTGTCTCACACTAGCTTGACTTCACTCATGACGTAGGCGGAAGTACCGACCCAGTGTTTACAAAGCGAATGTGCTTAGAAAGCCAAATAATCTTTACAAAAAAAGGTAACACGATGTTGGACGGAGAACAAAATATCTGAATTGGATCTTTCTGAACCAAAGTACACAGAACTAAAGAACTACTTGCGCTTGACCTTTCCAATGTGATTGTCATGTGTAAAGTCGTGTATGTGCATCGCAGAGCTAGTGCAAGATGAACATTTGTGGTTAAAAAGTATATACATTTGACTGATTGATTCATTAAACAAGACTCTTATTCCTCAGCTGAATTTCTTTTTGAGACATGAACATCTTGGATGACATGGGGGTGAGTAAATTATCAGGAAATTTTAATTCAGGAGTGAATTAATCCTTTAAAATGTATTCGCCACAGATAATATCATCTCCTGTTAATCGCGTTAATAGTTCACGCAACAAAAAACCTGTTATAATTTACTCACATTTCTGTTTTGCTCTGTGGAGCACAAAAAAAGATTTTTTTTTTATTAATAAGGCTGCAACTGTTTTTGCAAAGTAATGAAAGTCAGTGGGGTCCAAAATAACTGTGAACTGTGCTTCATCCACACTGAACATTCACTGTATGCAGAAAAAAACACTGCAGAAAGTTATACAGATTTAGAACTACATGAGGTTAAAGAGTCTGCTAAATAAATAAATGTAAATGATGTTGCGAATGCACAGAAATAAGTCGCAGTCAGTTTTCAGAAGCACGGAACAGAATGAAATTAAAATTAAAATTCTGTCATAATTTACTCCCCCCATGTAAAATGGGTGTTAATTGATCGGTTACCTACATTCTGCAAAATATCTTTTGTGTTCGACAGATGAGAGAAAGTCATACAGGTTTGAAACGACATGAGGGTGAGTTTTCATTTTTGGCTTAACTATACCTTTAACATTTACAAATAAGATAAAGGCACAATATGTAAGTTTTTGCGCTAGAGGGAGCAAATTCAAAACAAACAAAGAACCAAAGGCTTAGTTTGATGACTGTGATTAAGTGTGGAATCGTGGGAGTTGTAGTCTTCATCTCCACAGTCGATCCAATCCATCAGAAATCATGTCCATGGATGATCTAATGTATTAAAGACTTATTAAGGTCACTGTAGTATAAAGCAGGGTGGGGCTGAAAGTTGTGGAAGTGAAACGAGGATGGTGGATCGATTGCTAATAAAGGACGAGTGTGATACACGTCTCTAAAGCAGCGGAGCGTTTATTATGCCACAGTTAAGTGCTTCTGCTCCTTCGGGTCAAAACAGTGCTGTTTTATCATACTAGGTACATTTCAGTGTGTTGAAAGTTCTGTTATAATGCTACTCTGTGCGTTTGTCACCTGTCTAATAAAATGCATAACATATTAAAGTGTCTTTGGGGTTTCCATGTTTTCTACAAAATAAAACCGGAAAAGCAAAGGTGTATGACATCATTGGCAGTCTGTTACACTAGTTAAAATAGCTTATTTCTCAGGATTTAAACATTCTTGAAAACTGGGATAATGTAAGTACACATGTCAGCAAAATATATAACACCGCTCCAGTAGTTTTTTGAATATTTTTTTAATCAGAAAATCTTACATATTGTGTCTTTAATTGTTAAATATATTGCGTACTTTAACACATTATCTTCACCAGGCTTAATAATAATGGAATCTGTAATATATTAAACATGAGCATATTTGTGTGCTTGACACCTTTTTTATTGCTCTAGCTACATGTCAACAAAGTGGGGCAAGCCCAGGCTGAACTTCTGTTCTAGACTGGGGACATCAAATCACATGAGGTCTGTGTGCACCACGTCCATATGCTTCCAGTTTTCGGTGCGAACGCAAGGCATATGCCCATGCGCCTTTTAAAAAAAACCCAAAGCAAGATTGAGCAGATGCTCTGCCCACAAGAGATAAGTATAGATTTTATAGATCTCACCCTCTCCTCCGTCTGTGGGCTCTATTAAGACCTGGACACGGTACAATCCGTCTCAAATGACAGCCACTGTTCATTAGCCCATCACACTGAAATAAATGACAAGCCTGTTCACATTTTCACTCTTTCTGCAAAATTTCAGCTGTCCACTCTATCTTCCTCTATTCCTCTCTTTATTTTCTCCTACGCACAGGCGTTCACATATTCTCTCTCCTTCTATTGCTCTCAATTTTTGTCACACTGATGCACAAACATTCCTTTTCTGTCTTTCTCCTTCACTTGTCTTGCTGTCGCTCTCCTACACTCCACATCTCTCTCTCTCTCTCACACACACACACACACACACACACACATGCAAACTCGCACACAGCACAGCTTTATGCTTTACACATGGTTGCTGCTGCTGTGGTGCTTATCTCTTCTGGGAGTATAATAATTTTTTTCTTTTTTTTTTTTTTTTTTTTTTTTTTTTTGCTGCATGGGAACAATTTTTAGACATACTCGCAAATCTAAACTCCCAAAAAAATCCCATGACGATGGCCCTTCTTGGAGTCATTACATTTTTAAAACTTTAACTAATGATGAATTTAAATTGACACTGAATAAATAAAATAAGCTACTGAAAGGGTGAGTTTGTGTACTTGTAGTTAGATATAGTTAGTCAACTGCGACTGTAGAGAAGCTGCTTGTGTAAGATTGAATAGCAATGCTCAAAATGGCTCTACAGTTGTCACAAAAATGCTCCTAGTTCTGTGATGAAACCGACTTACGAATCGTCTATTCCACTAATAATGAACTGAGTCTCCTCATGACTCACTGGCTGTTTGAACCTCCTCGCACCCTGCAATTCACCAAACACTCCTGAAGCAAAAACGAACGCAAAACCCAAACAGACCCACACCACTAGCCTTTGCCAGTGAAATGTTCATGTGAAAAGCCTTGTGTTCATGGCATTTATACTTGAAATGCAATAAAAGAGCAAGTTGCATTTACATGCATCAATAAGACAGGATCTATTCGTTTACCAAAATGAAATGCAATCAAATTCCTCAATCTAATTGCAGTACATCAGTAAGACAAGTGACCCTTTCCTACTATTTGTCTCATATTAAGTCACTTACAAATGTTACCTGGCCCTAAGCCAAAATTTACACAGCAAATTAAATTTGATGAGACTATAAATTGCAATAATATCTGTTAAATGCACATTCGCCATACGTGCTGCATACTAAATTGAGCATCAAAAAATCAACTAATTCACTGTTGCAAAAACGCTAGATAGACTTTTTCTTATATTTGTATGCATCTGATGTCTTAAGTGTGTCTTCTCTCTCGGTTGAAGAATAATGATCCTAATGCCTTTAGCAACAGAATGCAAAATCCCCCTACGGATCTGACTCAGCTTTCTTTCTTTGCTGTCAGATGTGAGTGTTCTGTAATGTTGAAGTAAGCCTCTGCTTGTTAGTTTGTACAGAATGATGGTGGCCAAAATCATCCAGACTTCTGTTTTTAAATTAATTATTGATGATCCACTGAGAAAATAAATTTTATATTTGCATGTATTCATTTGACACAGTTTTATTCAAATCATGGCCAAATGCCTTATTTGGATGGGAAAAGATTTCTAAAATATGTTTGAATTTCAGTGCTTGTCACCCAACGTGTGTGATTTTCATGTACCAATTCAGACGGGACTAACATCTGTGTTGGTGTGTTTTCTAGACTTGATGTGGTTGAAATTTGTGTTTCACAAGCCCTATTAGGACTTTAATTGTTTCTCTATTACTTTCTTTCTGTGATAATGTAGTCATAATTTCTGTTTTATGGATTTAATAAATCAAAATCAAACAATAGAGTCATACCGAGGTCAGTTACCCGGATACGCGGCCATATTGGAGACATTTGGATATAAACAATGCTAATTTATGCTGTCTAAACCACAGAAAAATGTGTGGAAGCTGTTAAATTATATAGTAAAGGACTTAGCAAGCATGGAAGTGCACAATTTTGACAAATTGAAGTTAATTTGTGGTAAAGATACGTACGAGCAGTATTAATTAAGATATTAGCCTAATATTTCACCTACCTGACCGGAAATGATAAGAACAAAAACAAACACTCTTCTCTTTGATTTGTTGTAACTTTTGGTAGTCTATAGTATTCCATATGTTTTTCCGACCAATTAGTACAGCCCAAAACATGACAATAACTGGTCATTTTAAGCAGCAGTAATCAGCAAAATTTGCGAGTTCCATTTGATTCAGTGGCATTGTTTACGTTCGGTGCCACCAATATGGCCGACTGATGACGTGCCATAAAAACACTATTTAAATCTGTTAAGATGTTAAGTGAATTGCGATAACATTTGGGAATAGGGGTTTATATGAATTTATCTCTAAGGGAACTGACTGTCTTTACAAAAGTTTAGATGGTATTTACATATGGACTCTGTATGGTGCTTATGTAGTGTTCATAAAGGCAGTGTTGTTTTGTTTACAGCAGTAACCAAGGAAACGCTGTATTGTAGTTGTTCCATAAGTGCCACCTGCTGTCAGAGAGTGAATTTGCACTCTCATTCATCCCATCTGCTGTTTTTGTTCAGTGCAGATGTTTTACGTAATATAGTTTCACAAAACTGAAGTCAGACCATTCTGTTTTTTCTTCAAATTTTGAAATAATTCAATCAAATTTAAAGGAGAATCCATTTTCAGAACAAAAATTTACAGATAATGTACTCACCCCCTTGTCATCCAAGATCTTCATGTCTTTCTTTCTTCAGTCGTAAAGAAATTATGTTTTTTTGAGGAAAACACTTTAGGATTTTTCTCCATATAATGGACTGCTATGGTGCCCCAAATTTGAACTTCCAAAATGCAGTTTAAATGCAGCTTCAAACGATCCCAAATGCGGTTGTAAACGATCCCAGCTGAGGAAGAAGGGTCTTATCTAGTGAAATGATCGGTTATTTTCATAAAAATAATACAATTTAAATAATTTGTAACCTCAAACGCTCGTCTTGTCTTGCTGAGCCTGAACTCTGTGTATTCTGACTCAAGACAGTTAGGGTATGTCGAAAAACTCCAATCGTATTTTCTCCCTCAACTTCAAAAATCATTTCAAATCATCCTACATCGCTTCAGAAGTACCGACCTAGTCTTTGCAAAGTGAACATGCAAAGAAGATCACCCTTAACAAAAAAGGTAAACAGCGATATAGGGTGATTTTGAAGTTGAGGGAGAACATGAGATGGGAGTTTTTCGACATACCCTAACTGTCATGAACCGGGAAAAAACAGAGTTCAGGCAGAGCAGGACAAAATAAGCGTTTGACATGAAAAAGTATATAAATTGTTTTTTGTTTTTTTAATGAAAATAACCGATCATTTTGCTAGATTTCCGCATTTGGGATCATTTGCAGCCACATTTAAACTGCATTTTGGAAGTTCACCATACCAGTCCATTATATGGAGAAAAATCCTGAAATGTTTTCCTCAAAAAACATAATTTCTTCAAGACTGAAGAAAGAAAGACATGAACATCTTGGATGACAAGGGGGCGAGTACATTATTTGTACATTTTTGTTCTGGAAGTGGACTTCTCCTTTAAATTAAAAACTGCTCATACTGCATGCATGTAGCAATCATGATTAAAATGCAGTGGTTGCCTCTAATTTAAAATGGCTTTAGAGACTTTATTTATTTGATTTGTTTTAGAAATTCAATTTAGTTTTGTTGTTTAACATATTTCAGTTTCACAAAGAAATGTATTTTTGAAGCATTTTGTTCAGGCAATAATAAAAGGACACCTTTTCATTATAAATTTTTACATTTCATTTTGTTAAAAAAAAATTCCATCGTGAAATCAGTATCATCCTAGCATACTACAATTACTCTTTCTGCCGTGTTTAACGTATGTATGTTATGTTTTTAAGGCACAATTTATATATTTATTTATCAAATAACCCCCAGAATGTGCTTAAGCACCTTCCGGGATATGTGTTTATCCCTGGTTGGGAATTACCAGCTGACTTACAGAAACTCATCTGGGAATCCAGATCCTGATTAACCCAGAGGTGGTTCATATTCCAGCGAGCTCTCATTGAAATCATTCAAACAGATGCTTGCTTTATCTCGGCCGGAAAGGGGTGTCTGTGGAGCTTTCATTCTCTTATGTGAATTGCAAGCTACTAATGATCACAATGGTTCTCTTGAACAGTAGTCCGCTCGCTTATCAAGGGCAACCTCTTCACAGTGGCTCTCAAAGCATTCCAACCACATTGGATGAGTTCCTTAAAGACATGAAAGCATTCAATGTCAGATTCATGAGGGACTGAATGCGATGGATGAAAGCGGGTCCACAGACTGCGCATGGATGATTGACAAACAATCCAAAAGGCTTATGTCACTATTTTAGTGTTTCATATTAACAGCAGCTTAGTGCAATGCCTACCTTCAAACACTAAATCCCCATATCAGCGGTGTTTTCCTCTGCCTGAGAGTGGAGGTAAAGCGGAGGCGCTCTGGGTAAATAGAACTGTCATCTCTCCTTAAACAAAACCTCGACACTCAAGGAGACTTGCGGTAATGAGCCTGTCAATTTTCCCGGGCACCCTCGGAGGATGCCGGTGTGTCAGCCCTAATGAGGGTGCTTGTACCATTTCACCAGCCGAAGCACAAAACAGGACTGCAGCAAATGCACCTCACCTTGTTTAAAACAGCTTCCACAACTGCTGTGCTTAAGCACTGGTCCTGTATTTACAGACAGAGGAACCGGCCTAAATCACTGGTCCCGATGATTACAGCGTTGACTTGAGGTTTACTGTCAGCTGGTTGTTATTAGAGGTGATGAGAGTTTCCGCCATCACATTACAGTGTTTTGTGTGTCTGATGTGATGAGTGAGAAGAATGCTTTTTCATGTATCTCACTCAAGGCGGTGATTAATTGCTTTGATAAGGCCTGCTGACATTGTGAAATTCTGCTTCTAATAACCACAGCGAAATGGCTTACGGTAATGTCAACTTGGAGCTTCTTGTGTCATTTTTATTTTCTTACTGTAGACTGTTCATCAAAAGGGGCAACTTATTTGTCGATAACACTTTGAATGAGATTTAAAGGACAATTAAGTTGCCATAGTGCATTAACAATTACAATGTTTTATTGTGGGCATGTCACCCTTAGATGACATGATGTTTTTAGATGTGCTGGGGGGTTTTATCGTAAATCTGAAGGAAAAACAATAGCATACTACACAGAAATATAATCAAACAAAGCACGCTCAGACTCTGCTTTCTCGATTGTTTCCTGCAGGTAAACTGCTGATGTTTTGAAATCGCTTTTGCATTGTTAGCTTTCATTTGTGTCTCATTATGAACAATGACATTGTCATCCTCATGGTTACTTCCATAAATACATTCATATAAAAACACATTTAAATACCATTGATTTTTACCCTTTGTGCATGAGTTTTGCCATTGTCTAATTGTTTTAAATCATCTTTAGGGATGAAAACATCATCTGTCTTTACCTTTTTTTAAAAAAAGGATTTAGTTACACTTAAATATGCTTATGCTCTTATAAAATACTGTAATGTCTACCTCATAATGCAACGGTGCCATTTAAACCTTACCGACATGACCTTTAAATAACTGATCACTGTGCATGAAAGGGTTAAGTTCACCTTAACGGTGCTTTTGCAGATAATTACAGATTTAATAAGCAGTAAAATCAATGAGACCTGAGGAGCCTTAGTCAGTCTGAACCCAGAACAGAAGGGCAAGGATTTTAGCAGTCTCCACCCCATAGAGAGCCATTAAATTGGATGACTGAGTGGAGCACACTTCGTTTCACCTCAAAAGATCCCTTATTCTCAAGCTGGGTGAGGCCATCATCAACGCAACCTGCTATAGCAGCGTTAGCTGTTTATTTTGAGACTGCATTAATTAAAACAGCCAAACATCTTCTGTGTTTTTTTTTTTTTTTTTTTCTCAACAATTTTTTTTTATCTTTCATCTACATTGTGATTGGTAAATGTGGTTATTTAATTTTCTATAACAGTTCTTTCTGGTCCTTAAATCTGACTGCCTGTGAGGGGTGTGATATTCTAGTGATATCGGAACTCTAGCCATTTCACCGTTGGTATCACTCTGCTTGTGGTATTTCTAACAGCAAGTGTCATGGCAGAAGCCCAAATCCACTATAATTTTATAAATAATACTATTTTTGTGTCACGGAATTCAAATATGCATTTTTTTTTATTAAGACAATGTCTATTTGAAAAATTGCTTCTATGTTTTTGGAGGTGTGAGCTCCAAAGTATCAGTGACCGTTCAGGACTCATGAACCCGCCGAGAGCAACCTCACCTCAGCCAGATCTTATGGAATTTGCCACTTACTCTGATGTCTCTATAGTGGATAAACTTGAGATATGCTTCATTTTGTGTCAAATCTAACAGTCAGTCTTTCATCTCATTAATCTATTATTTGTTCCAGAGGAAATAGTTTTGTCTGAGGGAAAAAATCTCATCACGTAACATTTTATGTAACTTTAATGCTGTATATCAGAGTGCTGCCTTTGTACATTTGACTGAATTGCCTATAAACTTTTTGATGGCTGGTGTTGCTTATTAAATATTATTGTTCAATAAATAATATTTTATATAAATAATAAGTAGTTAATAATAGTATTTAGTATTGGGAAACGGTGTGTATTCGTGATGGTGATTTTAGTTAGATAGTTAGAAGACAAGAATCTTTTTTAATGAGTGAGTCAGCAGTAAAGAATTTTATATTGAAAGAGACTGAAACAGGGTTGTAAACTAGACCTGAGCAAAAAAAAAAAGACATGCAAGAAGACGGGAGTGAACTTCGTTTAACTTGAGCACCGCGTTTTTATAATGCTTTTTCATGCATGAGACGCTGCAAGAGACGTGAGTGCAACAGTCAAACGCATCCATGTTTACATAATTTAACAATGGAAAAGCAGTGCAATCTAATAAAAAAATGGTAAAGAACTACTACTGCATGTTTGATGTTTCATGTTTTCATTATGGTGACAGGCTGAAAGCTGCTGTTCATTGTCTTTACAGAACATTTACAGTTCATAATAGTCTAATGGTTTAAATTTTGAATTTAAATTACCTTGACATTTGAGATTTTTAAAAGCATTTTCCTCATATTATTTCTTAACATATAATATGTATAAGACAAGTTTGTACACAATGTAGTTGTAGTTCATGCATCTTTTCTGCAAAAATATTTAACAAGTGATTTGTTTAACATTTTCATCATTTTGACAACTTCAAGTGTGGTGCACATAGAATATTATTTTCTTTAACTATAAAGGGTTAAGAAGAAGTTACTTGAATCGCCCAGCCCTATTGTAAACAAGTTATTTTTACTTTCAACAACACCTTGTAAGATGCAATCAGCAAGTGCACTGAGCAGCGCTGTCATTGGAAATCACCCTTAACAGATGAAAGGATAGTACGACAAAGATATCGCTTTCCTCAGCTGACATTTAAACAAAGGTTTTATTGTGAATATGAGATTAAGCTGAAGAATGAATGCTGTATCAGATGCAGGTAATCACACTCTCAGTCCATCTCTCTCAAAATACTTTACATAATACAGTGAGGTTTTAATACAATAATAAAATAAGCTTTTCAGTTAAGCGACTCAACGTTCCTTCGTTACTAGTTCTAAAGTGACGTTTTGGACGTTTAGGCTTGGGCTTTGCTGTTAAACTGTTAAACTGAGATTTGAATCTGTGGCAGTAGTTAGCACAAAAGAAGATTTTAAGGAAACTCTGTAGTTGTTTCTTATGTATTTACACACTTGTGCCCCATCAAACTGTTGTATAAACAAAATATCACACATGTAGCCGTGTGATATGGCTGTATATCGGGACCCTGTGATTGCCTACGGTCGAATTAAAACTGTGCCAATATACAGTAATATCGCACTAATACGAGTGTGATATTGCTCATGTGTTGTTTGTTGTTAGCCAAATTGCTAGTTTGCTGAATGAAACAGCCAGTTTTTTTTAAATGTTAAAAATGGTGTGATGCGGTGTGTGCAAATATGTTATTTCCCTGTTTTGGTGTGTTTTTTTTGTCACATTTATAAAGGCATGTGTAGAAAGAGCATCTTTGCAGTGAATTCAGAAGGTTGGCTAATGTGCTATGAACACTGAGAAATGTCACAGCTGCATCTGTGACTGTGATGAAGTGCTTGCTTATAAAACTCTATACAGGTGTGCAAAGCACACAGGCCAGACGATAAAAAAAATGTCATCCTGCCTGTGAGAAAAACAAGTGTAAAGAAGTTTGTTTCTGACACTGTCTACAATAATTACATGCTTGTTGTGGTAACCTTCACTGCATGTCTTCGACCATCTTTCACCAGTGTTGTCTGTGATAAAGGAAACTTGGGTGTGAAAACAGAGACAGCGTGGCTGCATACAAGATGTGCTTTTGCTGTGTTGTTGCACCTTGCGATCATCATTTTTTAATGGATTTTTAATTACGGTAAATGATGCTTCATGAGAGAGGACATGGATACCGAAATGGGAAACGGGAGGAAATCGAGTATTCAGAGGATGCTGCTGTTTCAAGCTCTGAACTTGACTTGAAATTCATGAGTTTGACACTGGGTGAAGTTTATTCCCGTCTGAGCAGCAGATGGGCAGCTGTGGGGTAAAACACTGCCTATATGTGTTTGCACTGCAAGAACAAGAAATGCCTTACACTTATGGCAAAAAAAAAAAAAAAAAAAAAAAAAAATATATATATATATATATATATATATATATATATATATATATAATTTATATAGAGCATGTCATACATGATAGCAGTTTAAACTGCTTTACACAAGCATAACAAAGAAAAAAAGAAAAAGTAATGACATGTAAAAGCTTCTTTTAAAATCATTTGAGAACATCACTGAGGGAAAAAATGAATTAAAAAATTAATGAAGAAAATCCATTAAAATATTAAATAATAAAATGGAAAGTTAAAGAAGTATGCATCAAAGGACATGAGCTGAAATTAAATAATGAAGTAAATTGCTGCAGTGCTTTAAAAATTATATTAACAAAAATAAGTTTTAAAGAGGAAAGGACATTTTTTCAATAAAGTAAGAAAATGTGCTTATACATGTCTGTATATGTGTATATGTATGTGTGTGTGTTTTTATTTTACTGGGAAACAAGACCAAATTACTGATTAAAGTAATGAGTTTTCACAATGTATGTCTAAATATTGGAAATGTGAGGTCAGGAAACATTCACGGTTGCTTTAACAGTGAAAACTGAGAGAAGACTGTGTCCCTCTGAAACAGAGTCTCATAGCAGGTTATCTTTAAAAAAGTCTGACCTCTGCTCAGCCTCCGGCTGTTCTGTTCTCTTTACCTGTTGTGCTGTCAACATGCTCTGAGAGGGACTCAACACCCAGCTGGCTTGGGTCACGGACAGAATTTAGATCTTAACATATGCTGTTTTATATGAGACGCGTAACTCGTACTGCATGCAATGTACTGTATACCACCCCCACACTCTCCTTTTTCTTTGTCTGTGTGACATTTAGCTGCAGTTTTGGGTGTATCTATATTAAGAGCTGCCACCAAGTAATGTTTCAGCACCTTAACAATAAATCACATTAGTGTCCACAATGTAGTTAAGCAGATCCTCCATCCATTTACAGCCTCACTACAGGATGAATTTAGTTTTGTCGTTCCTGGGAGGAAGTCTTGCATTATTGAAGACTTTTTTCAGTTCCTTATGATCCAATATCCTGCAACTGGAATTGGTACTGGTAACTGGAAAATGAAATGTTCCATTTTTAAAAGTGACCTAGATCTGTTGGTGGTTCAAATGCTGGGTGTGAATGTCGGTTTAATGCCGTGGATGCAAGAATATATACATTAATAATATATTTTCATGTATATTTAAAGAGAATTTTGCATATTTTTGCTATATATTAATATAGTGATATAGCAAGGTAATCATTTTATATTACAAGGTACAGTGTCTTGCAAAAGTATTCATACCCCTTCTGGGTTTTTTCCCACATTTTGCTATGTCGCAGCCTTATGTTAAACTGCTTCAAATTACTACTTTTAGTCTTTCACTTACTTTTGGAGTCTACACTCCATACACCATAATGACAAGGCACAAAACAGGTTTGTAACAAATTTATAAGAAATAAAACAACTGAAATGATTCCATTGCATAAGTATTTTTCTGGGATACTTGAAATTTATCTCAGAAACATTCACATCATATTCATTTGAATGAGTGTGACTTGGAAAGGCACACACCTCTTAATAAAAGGTCTAAGAGCTTAAAATGCATATCAGAGCAAAAACCAAGCCCTGAAGTCAGAAGAACTGCCTGTAGAGCTCAGAAACAGGCTTCATCAAGCCACACATCTGGGGAATGGTTAAAAAAAAATCTTCAGCATTGAAGTTTCACAGAAGCATATGGTCTCTATTATCCATAAAAGAAGTCCAACTTTGGACTCTTTCTAGAGCTGGCCTAGTGGCCAAACTGAGCAACTGATAGAGAAGAGCAGGGGTCACCAGACCCGGTCCTGGAGGGCCGGTGTCCCTGCGGAGTTTAGCTCCAACCGTAATCAAACACACCTGAACCAGCTAATCAAGGTCTTACTAGGTATACTTGAAACTTCCAGGCAGGTGTGTTGAGGAAAGTTGGAGGTAAACTCTGCAGGACACCGGCCCTCCAGAAACAAGTTTGGTGACCCCTGGCGAAGAGCCTTGGTTAGAGTGGTGACCAAGAAGCTGATGGTCACTCTAGTTGAGCTCCATTATTATACATGCAGATAGGAGAAACTTACAGAAGGACAAACACCACTACAACACTTCACCAGTCCAGTGTTTATGGCGGTGTGGCCTGGAAAAACCTGAAAATGTCTGCCAGCCCCCATACAAGCTGACAGAGCTTGAGAGGTGAAGCGGTGAGGAGAAGAATGGCAGGTAATTGCTGAATGCTGATAAATGCATCATACCCAAAAAGACTTCAGGCTGTAAGGATGCTTCGACTAAGTGCTGAGTTAAGGGTATGAATACTTATGCGATGTACATATTTCAGTGTTTTATTTTTAATAAATTTGCGAAGTTGCCACTAATCTAGTTAGTGCTTTGTCATTATAGTGTATAGATTGATGTGGGGAAAAAAGTAATTCAAAGCAGTTTAACATAAGACTGCAACATAAAATGTGAAAAAAAGGTGTATGAATACTTTCGCAAGGCACTGTATATATATTCTATGTGGCCACATTTGGTCTGTTTTGAGATTGAAAGTAAGGAGAGATATTCTGCATTGACTAAAATCCCTCCAGATGCCTAAGGGTTTGTACCGCCTGTGATACCATACTGAAAAAAAACATTATAAATGATCAGCTGCACTCAAAACTAGAATAATGGTGAAGAAATGTCTATAAAATGTGGTTGTTTATACAGTGGAACACAATCAATCTGTAAATGAGCAGCATCACATTAGGCAGTATCAACATTTGAGTGTATTTTCTTCAAGCAGGCTGGGAGAATATGTCGGTCGCAGTACCTCCAGGGTAAATATGTTATTGCTGTGTCATATTAAATGCTCATTTTTGTTTGAATGGATTACAGCGTAGAGCAAGCCAAACTGTGGAGGAGTGAAGAGAGCTTGTGAATATGCAATTTGTAAAATTAAGTTATAATAACATGATGTAATGTTTTAGGGCACCAAAAAATGATATTTGTTGATTCAGATGAACTGTATGAGTCATTCTTTACTGTTATTATGTTTGTCTCAGCTTACCTGAGCTTTTCTATTTAACATAATAACAGTCTTTAAACCCAACTGCAATCTTAGGACAAAAATATGTAATTTAAATACAAATGTAACTTATTTACACAGAATTTTTGTAAACTATACATTTCATGTTTTGAATAATAATTATAAGATTTATCATTATTATTTTATACTTATACTTACTCCAGTCCTCAGTGTCACATATTTTATAAATCATTCTAATATGCTGATACTGTTTGTTTATTTTTATTTCAGCTATGCTAAATATCATTGTTGTTTATAAAAAAATAATGACCTTCTGTACGTTCCGTGCTGAATAAATGTCGTTCTGACCACCAGCTTTAACTTGCAGTAGCATCATGGGGTAGTATTGACTTTGGTTTTCATAAGGGATGGTAAAGCTTTAATTGGCTTTCCTGTCAACTCAAGCCTTATCTGAGCATGTTAATCCAGGCAGATAGATTCACTGAGCCTTTCCTGCAGCAGTACTGGGACCCGGGGGCAGACCGGCTGCAATGTGATTACCTTGTTGCCTCAGGACACACATCACAGTGATGTCACCTTTTTGTCACTGATTCACACCAGGACGTCTCTAATTGGTTCAAATGTTAGGTGATAACCTTTCATAACCAGCTAGATGGCATCATCCTTGTCGTCAATGTGATGATAATTGTAGTGAAATTATAAGAGCATGTCATGCTGTGGATGGTGAGAACACACTGTGTGGATCATCACATTGATGGGGAGCGTAAGTCAAATTTATGTAAAACATGTAAATTCAATTAGTTTTGAACACCAATCAAAGCTTTAGTAATGTTCTTAGAGGCTAATGAGCTGGAAAGTACTCTGATTTGGAGATTATAGGGATACATGGGAATGAAGAACAAGGCCTAATATCCTAGACTACTGTTTGCATAGCTTAGGGCACAAAACTATAGTGCACTTTATAATGAACAGAAAGCGATTTCAGACATGGAATTAATAGAATGTGCACTTAAAATGTTACCAACAGCAGTGACTTCGTTGTAATATTTGCATGTGGATTCAGGTTTTTTTTTTGCAAACTGTGATCATTAATATGTTTTCTTTCAAGCATGACAAAATAAACAAAAACTTATTTTGTGGAAAACACAGTGATCAAAATTAGAGAACGATAACCACTGGAGCAGGAAATCACCGCAGGACATCGCTAGTTTCTCAGGCTGCGCTGGTGTGATCTTTGTCCGCTCTTCTTTCACTCTTTTCCACAGTTTGTAGTGGGTTTCTTAGCCATAACTTTGTTGCAAAGGATTTTCCAGAGATTTTCAGTCAGGTTTAGATCAGGACTCTTGACTGGCCATTTCATAATTTTAGTTTTCTAGCTTCAAGAAACAGCTTTAGCTGTTTTGCAGTTTGATGGGCGAATTCTCTTGAATGAAAATTGTAGGGTGACTGGGAGATGCTTGCAGATGCAACTGCATGTTGCTGAAGGAAGTTCTGATAAACATTTGCATTACTTTGCCATATATCTGTAAAAGAAGCCTGTTCCTGCTGCAGAAAACATCTCCCGAACCATGACACTTCCTCCTCCACTTTTCACAGACTCCTTTATGCACTTGGGATTCACTCTTTCCTCAGTTTGATGCCCAACAAAATGTTTCCCGTCAGATCCAAATAAATTAAATTTACTCTCATCACTAAAGTGAACTCTAGACCAGTTTTCCTGTCTCCACACAACATGTTAGCTTTTTGATTCTCTTTGCTGATGAGAGGCTTGGTCACTGCAGAGAGTGTGCTTTCAGCCTGACTTCTCTTAAACGTCCCAAGACAGATCCTTGCCCTGTTCAGCACTGAACTGGCAAGCAATTCCAGCTGCAGTGCTGAACCAATTCCCTACTGAGAGTCTCCACATTATCCTGTCTTCTCGTGCATTTGTCCTATGTGTGTACTGCTGCAATATTGAGTATTGAAATATTAGAAATATAAGAAATATTTCAACTTTAACTTTCCATATATAAGAAATATTGAATATTGCAGCTTTGGAACGACCTTCTCTTGCAGTGGCTGAAAGGGTCATCCCTTTGGCCTACATCTGGACAACCTCCTGTCACAGAGTTTCAGTCACCTTAGAACAGCCTGGCATATTGCAGAGTGAAAATTGGAGGAACACTGGCAGTTAAATAGAGTTTGTCAGATAATTAAGGAAATTATCACCAGGTGCCAGATTAATATCAATAACTTGGAGGTATCTGTAAGTGTTTTCTAATTTTGATCATTGTTCTTTTTAAAAAATCTAATTTAAGTTTTTTATACTGTGCTTCAGAATACAATTATATTAAATATCTTCACATAGGACTAAGCAGTGACATTAAATTGAGGAGATTATAGTTTGTTCTCTAATTTTGATCTTGATATTTCTGATATTTTTATTGTATTTTTTTTACTTGGAAAAAGTGACAGCAAAAACAATAAAATTCTTTTTCAAATAAATGCTTCTCTTTTGAACTTTCTTATTCATAAAATAATCTTTCATAAAAAGATTATTTCCTTAAAAATATTAAGCAGCTCAAATGTTTTCAACATTTATGGTATGTGACACAGTAGACTAGAATAATGGTTGCTGAAAATGACAGAAATTACATTTTAAAATATATTGAAATACAGTTATTTTAAAGTGTAATACTGTTAAGTGGAAATCAAAATTAGAGAACAACCTATAATTTCCTAAATTTCAAGATCACTGCTTAGCCCCATTTGAAGTTAGCCTAAGCATATTTCAAAAATGTTTGAATTTAATTCTGAAGCATAGAATAAAAACTTAAATGAGATATTTAAAAAAAGAACTCTAATCAAAATTAGAGAACACTAATTAATTTAAGTTCAATTCATTCAAGTCCCCCAAAAAGGCTGGTCGTCCACATAAGACAAATGCACCAGAAGGCAAGATAATGCAGAGACTGTCAGTGGGAAACACTGGACTGAAAGTTACTGTTCTCTAATTTTGATTACTGTGTTTTCCACAAAATAAAGGTTTTTGTTGAAATGCCCTAGATATTTTGTAAAACATGTTAGTAGATCAGTAGTACTGTATACCTACAGCTGATATTCAAATTTTGAGCGATAGAAGATTAACAGTTAGGATAGGGCGATGTCTACCAAATTGGCATCGGACAGTGTCTACAGTGAAACATCATGGAGGATGATGATATTGGCAAGGGTGGGGGAGTAGGAATTAATTGACGTCTGTATTGGCAGAATAATAAAATGGTTAGCTATTTGCTATTGGTAGCCTGTTACGTTACAGTATATGAAATTTCACTTACCACATAAACAGAGTAAGAAGAGATGACTAAGCTAAGCATGATGTCAAATGATTTGCAGATCCTATCAACACTGACAAACATCTAATCTTGTAAAATGTATGGTAAGAACTGCCACTCTAGTATACACAGAGCACGTGTGATCGCAAATCTCGAAAGCGAAAGTGAAAGTAAAGCGCGATCGTGCATTCAAAATCAGTTTTAATGCCATGCGTATTAATAGCGGCTCCCTGATGCTCACAATTTATATACAGTATAATTACACAACGGTACAACTCCGAGAGAAAATATTGAAATATATATTTATATCTCATATTTATTGCCTTTAAGGGGTTCTGTAGTACACATAATTTTCTGTCTGAACACGGTATTGGGATGCGGTAGACGGGGGAATTGGGGGGGGGATCACGATGCCGCCTCAACATCATGATGTCTGTCAGGCATCATCAGGCTATGGATGATGGCATCATCTATTGGCCCAACCCTATTAACAATATTTCAGAAAAAAACAAGTATTTATATTGTTCTCTAATTTTGATCTCCACTGGGTGTGTGTGTGTACAGTATATATATATATATATATATATATATATATATATATACATTTCTAGACTGGAAGGTTGCAAACAACAAGCCTTGATAATGAAGGGACTGTTTTTTGTGCTAAATGGATGATGCTGTTTTTAAATTAAACTTTACTTGACTTTTATTTATTTATTTTGTTATTTTGTTTTGTTGTTTTACTTATTTTATTTTTATTTTGTTTTGTATTTTATTTTTAATTTATTTGTATTCCATTTTTTATTAGATTTTTATATTTAATTATTTGATTTTATTTGAAAGATTTATTTTTACTTTTTTATATTATTTTATTTTATTTTATTTTTTGGTTTGTTTTTATTTTAGTTTATTTAGTTTTGTTTAGTTTTTTATTTTATTTTTATTTAACTATTTCATTTGATTGTATTCTATTTTTTATTTGATTTGTTTTTGTTAGATTTTATTTTTTTACTATTTGATTTTTATTTTTTTATTTGTTTTGTTATTAGATTTTTTTGTTTTGTTGTTGTTTTATTTTTATTATTTAGCATTTTTATTATTTATTTTTGTTTTGTTGTGTTTTGTTTTTGTTTTATTTTTATTTGTTTGTTTTTATTTTATTTTTATTTTGGGGGGGGATCACGATGCCGCCTCAACATCATGATGTCTGTCAGGCATTGGCGATGGATGATGGCATCATCTATCGGCCCAACCCTATTAACAATATTTCAGAAAAAAACAAGTATTTATATTGTTCTCTAATTTTGATCTCCACTGGGTGTGTGTGTGTACAGTATATATATATATATATATATATATATATATATATATATATATATATATACACATTTCTAGACTGGAAGGTTGCAAACAACAAGCCTTGATAATGAAGGGACTGTTTTTTGTGCTAATTGGATGATGCTGTTTTTAAATTAAACTTTACTTGACTCATTTCTTTGCTCTGCGTGTTGTTAATGGACTTCTTCTTTCCCTCATCTGTGCGTTCTTTATTTCTTTTAGGGAATGGATAGATAAGGGTCTGGCTCCATGCGTATTAACAAATCCTATACTCGGATCAATACACTGCCACGGTTCCTGAGCGACCGTAGTAATTTACTACATCATAAGCGATAAGAAGGCAAAACAAAATTATCACGAATCCCAGCATACCAGGATCACCATAGGTCTCTCCAGCTCTCCTTTTTCCTTTTTTACGAGGTCAATTTTCCTTAGATTACATTAAAGTGGTCAGGGTTAATGGTCCTCTCAAAGAGGCTAATGGGCTGAAAATGTAACTTCATGCTTGTGCATCCAAACCTTAATAATGAAGCGATCAACAGAGGACTGAAAATAACCACGGCTGACAAAGCCATCCATCATCCGGTCTTGAGAATATTCACTCGTTTCTCTGTTAGGCTCTTCCTAATACTCTGTTTACTACTCTTGACTACCTTCGCCTTTCTTCTTCTCTCACATTACTTTTTGCCTCTGTCTCTTTTGTTCTGTGTCCTCCCGTAGGACATCAGCGGCAGGCACTAAACTTGTAATGGCCTGTCACTATCTCTGGTCGTACTGTGCTGAAAAGAAATTACTTTCTGATGGCAGTGCCTTACAATGGCTATTCATCTTAATTCCTTTTTAATGAATGTAGCCATGTCTTCCATGACTCTTTTCAGAAGTTCAGAAGTTAGGGTTTTTACCGCGTCTATCTGACCTTGGGACTGGCCTCGTTTGGTGCATTCTAGTCATCTTTGCTTGACATAAAAGGGTGGGTGGAATATGACACAGTACGTCAAGTAATCAGTTACAAATAAAAACAAAAATGAATGATGATGCATATAGCACATATATATAGATGCAAAAGCAAGCTGAAGGCAGATGTCCTAGGTTCACATCCTGAAGGAGTGTTGTATATATAGCATATAGACATTTACTGACAGATAGCAGCAGATATAAAAGCATGCAGTGGGAGGTTAGTATAGCACAGGGAATGATAGAGAATGGTATACATGTATGAAGCCGCATAAAGGTTATGTTCAACAATACTTTTATACCTCGAATAATAACATCATATGTCCGGCAGGCTCCTGTACTGACATCCTCTGTGTCGAAGTGGTCATAAAGGGACTGAATCATAAAGGAACTTCAATAATGCTGCCAGCATCAATATTTCAAAAAGGTTTTTACCTTTTTTCCCCTTTGATGGACAAGTAGCCCAACCACATTAACTGTCTGTTGCATGAATTATTAAACCACTTTTTATTTTATTTTATTTAATTTTTTACTTTTTTATTTTGTTTTGTTTTTTATTTTATTATTCTTTAACATATTATTTTAATTTATCTATTTTTTTGTTTACCTTTTTACTTTTTTAATTTATTTTGTTTTTTTATTTTTGTTTTGTTGTGTTTTCTTTTGTTTTGTATTTTATTTTGTGTTATTTTATTTTATTTTTGTTTTTTATTTTGTTTTATTTTGTATTTTGTTTTATTTTTATTTAATTTTTTATTTGATTTTGTTTGATATTATTTTATTTTTTGTTTGTTTTTTATTTTATTTAGTTTTTTTGTTTTGTGTATTATTTTATTTTTATTTAACTATTTTATTTGATTGTATTCTATTTTCTATTTGATTTGATTTTTAATTAAATTTACTATATAATTTAATTTTGTACTATTTTTTAAAATTTATTTTCGTTTTTTATTTTATGTTATTTTGTTTTGTTGTTTTACTTATTTTATTTTTATTTTGTTTTGTATTTTATTTTTAATTTATTTGTATTCCATTTTTTATTAGATTTTTATATTTGATTATTTGATTTTATTTGAAAGATTTATTTTTACTTTTTTATATTATTTTATTTTATTTTATTTTTTGGTTTGTTTTTATTTTAGTTTATTTAGTTTTGTTTAGTTTTTTATTTTATTTTTATTTAACTATTCCATTTGATTGTATTCTATTTTTTATTTGATTTGTTTTTGTTAGATTTTATTTTTTTACTATTTGATTTTTATTTTTTATTTGTTTTGTTATTAGATTTTTTTGTTTTGTTGTTGTGTTTTATTTTTATTTTTATTTGTTTTTATTTTTATTTTGTTTTGATTTGATTTTGCTTTGCATTTTATTTTATTCGTTGTGTTGTGTTTTTAATATTTTAATTTTTTTTTTTTTTGTATTTTATTTGTTTATATTATATTATTTTATTTGATTGTATTCTATTTTTATTCAATTTTTTATTTTCTATTTATTTTCTATTTATTTTATTTTATTTTCTATTTATTTTATTCTCCTCCATGGTGCTTTCTTATTTTATTGCTTATTTTATAAGTCTGTTCAAACCAACAGAGATGTGTTTGTTAACCCCATGTAAACATGAGCAGTACTGCTCTCTGTGGCAGAACAGGCCAGCAAATCTGTGTGCCTGTTTTTGGCAAGCCCTGGGAGTAACTCAAGGTCTGAGAGCAAATTAATTGCTAGCTCATGGGGGGGACTTCATAGAGGAGAAGACGCTCTCTGAGCTCCATCAATTTATCTGAACAGATGGGTCGATGGAGATCTTGAGGATGAGACATGGAGCCATCACGGCTCAGCTCCTCTAAATACTATTGGATGTCGGGACAGGAGAAGAAGGGCTCCTTCCTGCTGGTGTGTTTTCTTCCTCATTTATCATATGATTTGTTAACAGTGTGCAGTAGGCTGAAATTGTTATCCCTGATCAGCCCATTTCTTTTCATTTTTTAAGTTATCATGGCTTATCAGTGATGACAGATCATAAGGGAGTAAAAATATGACTAACCAAGACAAACAAAATTAGGTTTTTGATGAAAAGGGAACTGTGTCTTGTTCAGGCACTGAAGATAATGTTTCCTTACCAGCAAAATCTGCCATAAACCAAGGCATAAAATATTGTATTTTTTCATGTGTTCTTTACGTTTACAATTTTAATATATTTTTATGTCTAAGACTCTATATAGCCTACATTCTTCTGTGGAAATCTTTGCGGTAACATGGACCTTAAATAAGGACATACTGTGATTGATGTTTTTTGCATTTGTCTTAAATATAGGAACACTGATATTAGTCAATATAAGGCATGATATGAGTGAATTTACTCAGTGCTGAGAAATGTTGGTCATTAGTGTGTTCGTTTTCCAAAATCAAATAACAGGAGGCTGTTATCAGTCCTTTATTGATTTTCAATAGGGTCCGGCGCGACTGCATATATGTATATGTGCTGTAAAGGATGCTTTTTCCTTTAATGGTTTCCTTTCTGAAAATGCCCATTTTCTGTGCCATTTACCTCCAGGGTAATGGCAATAAATGAGCTAGAGGCTTTTAAAAGGACTGCAGGGATCATATTTTGTTTGCTGATCCATCCAGCGTAATGCATTTGTCAAACACAACTGTCGTAATCTGCCGCTACAACATACATTCCCTCACTACCAAAATGAATGAGATCCTTGAGCTTTGCTGAGCCAGCAGCATTTCAGTAGAGTTGCACATCAATAATTCTCTTCCTCTCCAATTTATCTACTGAAGAAACTGTAGCCTTTGGCTCTGACTTTTCTATTTGTCCCTTTTTGCACAGAGAATCTGAAGCCAGACTTTGGAGCATTGAGTACCTGTGTAAACGCAGAACAATAGCAAGGGACTTAATTAGCCGAGAGTTTCGGAGGCAGGATTACCGCTTCCTCAGTTGTCTCCAATGACGAGCCAACAAAACCAAAACTGCTGGAAATCAGTTGGCTTTAGTTTGCATGGTCCGTTCAATAGCCGAATAGGTGAGGAAAGTGAATGCTGTAATTGGGCCTCTGAGGATCTTGTAAAAATCAGAGGTTCAAACTGAAGGAAAGATCCCTTTCACCTTCTGTGAGTGAAAGTCTACAGGTAAACAACCTAGACCACTGATCATTTCTAAGCAGTTCTTTGTTTCAGTCATAGTTTTTGTTAAAAAAATGTTATATTTTCTCATATCATATTCATTCATTTCAGTCATTTTAACTAAGATGGCATCTTATTTTCTATAGTTTATTATAGTTTTTTTTACATTTTATTTTACACGACTACTCAAAAGTTTGGGATCAGTAAAAAAATTGTTAATATGTTAATAAGTCTCACCAAGGCTGTTTATTTGATTAAAAAAGTGTTTATATATTTTCAAATGTAATTTATTCCTGTGATGCCATTACTCCAGTTGTTAGTGTGATATGATACTTCAGAAATTAATCTAATATGCTGATTTGGAAACCTTTCTCATTATTATCGATGTTAAAAACGTTTGTTGTGCTGCTTTATGTATGTATGTATGTATGTATGTATTTATTTATTTATTTATTTATTTTGTGTAACCCATGATCCATTTTTTTCTGGATTCTTTGATGAACAGAAAGTTTAAAAGAACAGTGTTCATTTGTATTATTAAAACTATCAACAGTCGCTTTTGATTAATTTAAAGGGGTCATCGGATGCCCATTTTCCACAAGTTGATATGATTCTTTAGGGTCTTAATGAAAGTCTATAATATACTTTGGTTAACAATTCTCAATGGTTGTGTAAAACAATACACGTTTTACCTTTTCAAAATGAGCTCTGCAAAAATCATCCCATTCTGAGGGATTGTTCCTTTAAATGTTAATGAGCTCTGCTCGCCCCGCCCCTCTCTACTCTCTGTGGAGTGACGAGCCTGTTTACTTTAGCCGCATTTAGCTGCGTTTAGCCACAAAACTTGCTAACTAGCACGTTATTAGGAAAGGCGATCGCAAAGATTCATAAAAAAAACTTGTACTCAGTTCTGCTATAAGTGAAGCTGGATCACGAATGATTAGTGTGAACATAGACGGATATATGTAGATCGGGAGCCGCATTCCCTTCACAAACACACTTAATCCACTGCATCTTCAGCGGCTCAGATGTCGGGAGTAAATATGACACTATGTTCATTATTACATCCAGCAACACAACACCTCATCCGCTCAATCGGAGATATTCTTGTCTAACTTACATCCCTATTTGTGCACAGGCATCTTCCCATTCTTTTCTCCTCTTTTTATCGCTAGGAAAGCTGTGAAGACTTTCATCGCTTCTCTTGTTGCCCTTTGACTAAAAAATTACAACCAAAAGCCGCACAATGTGGCATTGAATCAGTATAATATTTTCTAAGTTATATTGCAGTTAAAAATTACAACAGATTGTGTCAGTAGCTTACTGAGTGCAACCGTTTTAGGTAAACAAAATAATGACCAAAATATGTATAAAACGGTGTGAATTTAAAAAATAATAAGTCTTAATACCCAGGGTTCCTTTTCAAAGGCAAAGCTTTAACCACATACACATTACTTCACAATAGCCACAAATGTATAACATGCACAGAAAATGTGGATTTGTGGAATGTGGATGTTGTTTATGTTTATGCAGGCAGATAATCAGATGCGTCTCTTTTGAAAATAATAGATGAAAGGGCCCCTATTGTTTGCCATGCTTCTTTTTACATTCATGCCAAAGCATTTGTTCACTAGACCGTTGTGATTATAACATGCTAGCTGCTAGATGTATGCTTGTATAAATGTTTAACAATTACGTGAAATATGCAGGAGCTGTGCTTTTTCATGTCTTTTCAAGTATTTTCTCCATGCTGTAGCTAAGTTCTCTACATCTCTTGGTCTAAATCAACCAAATCTGTGTGTTATATTTCAGTCTAGTTTTATCACACATCACCCATTTGCTTCCGGTGATTAGTGCCAGATCTCAGGGGCCACGGTCCAGCTTCACCTTGTCTGATTTGCAATCCGCTAAATGGCTCCGAGCTCCGGCTGAGTGGGATGCTGCCAAGCATCCTTCCCTTTGTATCCCACTTTTATGTCTGGCGGTTGCTGATCAATGAGAATGTGGAATCAGATGCTACTGATTTGAACACTGTCCAAAGCAAATGGGGTGGGGAAGAAAGCTGTCCAACTGACAGCAAGCACAGCGTACACCAGCTGTCTCATTTCATCTCGCAGAAAAAACAAGAATAGGTCAATATCAAACGTTTTGCTCTGCTTTCCACAGTGCCCCCCCCACCTCCTCTCTGTATTTTTTGCTTTCCTTAAATCTGATCTGATAGCGACCACACACCCTACATTCTTTCTCCTGAAATGAAAGTTGCAGAGAATCAAAAAATGTGCCGATACGCAGAGACAAATTCAATTCCAGTTCTTGCCAAGGCTTTTCCGGCTGAGTTCTACCCACTCACGACTCCCACATTGTCTGTTTTATCCCAGTCTGCTCCATTCATTTCGCTCAGTCAGCCAGAACTCTCTCATATGAAAAGATTTGACACATTTAGCCTTAATGTCGGTAGAGTAATTAGGTGAAATTAAAACAGTGATTGATATTGGCAAATTTAAATAATGACTGATAACAGTAAAATTGAAATGCAGTGATTGCTATGAGCAAAACAAAATGTAGTGATTAATATTTGCAGAAAGAAACAGTGTGTTGTCAAAATCTATTATAGTGATTAAGGGGTTAGTTCACCCAAAAATGAAAATTCTGTCATTAATTACTCACCTCATGTCGTTCCAAACCCATAAGACCTTCGTTCTTTTTCAAAACACAAATTGAGAGAGATTTTTGATGAAATCCGAGAGCTTTCCGACCCTACATAGACAGCAACATAACTGACACATTCAAGGCCCAGAAAGCTCTCGGTTTTCATCAAAAATATCTTAATTTGGGTTGAAGATGAATAAAGGTCGTAAGGCCACGACACACAAAGCCGACTTCAAAGAACTAGTGGCGCTAAAAGCCAACAATGTTGTTGCCTTGCGTTGGGACCAAAAGGCTGTGCTCAAACACACTGAACAGGTTACAGCCGACTCCAAGCTAACACGTGCGTTCTGCGCCTGCACGAGAGGAGTTAGTCTGTATCAGCAGCTATCAATAGTATATATTTGCCATTCAAAAGTAGAAACCGAAACAAGCATATACTAGCTACAGTGGCTTCCACACTGTGAAAATGTGAATAATATTAACAAAATAAGAGAGATCATACAAAATGCATGTTATTTTTTTTTTAGTACTGTCCTGAGTAAGATATTTTACGCAAAAGATGTTTGCATGTAGTCCACAAGACAAAAAAATAGCTGAAATTATTAAAATAACACCCTTTGAAAGTTTTGGAACCCTTGGTTCTTAAAACTCTGTGTGGTTACCTGGATGATCTACAACTGTTTGTTTGTTTTGTTTTTTTTTTGTTTTGTGAGGGTTGTTCATGAGTCACTTGTTTGTTCTGAACAGTTAAACTCAGCGATGTTCTTCATATAAAATTGAAAAAAAAAAAAAAAAAAAAATCAACCCTTTCCAGCAGTGACTGTATGATTTTGAGATCCATCTTTTCACACTGAGGACAACTGAGGGACTCAAACATTACGAAAAAGTTCAAAAATTCACTGATGCTCCACAAGAAAAGCACGATGCATTAAGAGCCGGGGCGTGAAAACTTTTGAAAAGGATGAAGATGTCTAAATTTATCTTATTTTGTTAATATGTTTTTTTTTTTTTTTTTTAATGCTTTTCTGAAGCATTGATTTTTAAATTCAAAAGTTTTCACCCCCCGGCTCTTAATGCATCGTGTTTTCTTCTAAAGCATCAGTGAATGTTTGAAACTTTTTTTAATAGCTGTGTTTGAGTCCCTCAATTGTCCTTGATGTAAAAAGACTTTTTGTCTTGTGGACTATATGTAAACATCTTTTATGTAAAATATCTTACTCAGGACAGTACTATATATAAAGTACCATGCATTTTGTATGATCTCTCGTATTTTGTTAAAATCATTCACATTTTCACAGATTCTGCAAGGGGTTCACAAAGTTTTGCATGCCACTATATATGCCGATATACAAAATGTAAACAAAGCAGTGCTTGCTTACCATTTTGAATATCAGTTATGTTGAAATCTTACTTCATTTTAAGTGGCTCATGTTTTTATGAAAATATTTGCATATTGGAATGCTTGGGAACAGTCATCTGTTTACTCAATTTACTTACTCAATTTCATCACTTTCGCTATAATTCTTCGGCATTGACTTGTTCGCTAAACTGAGCATCCAATCAGAGTTTTCACTCGCCCAATAGCAATTAAACGTTGAACCGGTCAAACTCCCGCTGACATGTGGAACACGCCAAACAAACTAAACCGAGAGACGCTCACTGACAGGCCGACGTTGACTGACGGCCGATTGTCGGCTTGGTGTGTCCCGAGCTTCACGGGTTTGGAAGAACATGAGGGGTAAGACAGAATTAAATTTTTGGGCAAACTATCCCTTTAATATGTTAGGGTAATTCTATGGAAATGTCTATTTTTCTGTCTCTAGCCTTTACAGAAATGAACAATTACACCTCCTTGTGCTAACAGTGTGGTAATATTTGTTTTTTAATTAATTATTTTAAATTCCAAGCACCACAAGTGCTTGTCCCCACTACTTAATTTACTACTTAATTTAGTGAGTATACCATGATTGACAACATGTGGTTTGATACCTTGCAGCCGCCATTTTGTAAAATGCATTTTTCATTCAAAGCGTCACTGGTGTTACTTTCCTTATGGGTAAATAAATGCACAAAATCGTTAAGCTGTCATTTATGTGTATTCATAAAGTCAAAAGGTAATTTAATAATGTGGTTTAAGTTTAAATGTTAGAAAAATAAATACTTTTTAAGACATCTTGCCATACCAAAAGTGACCCATTCATGTTTTAATGCCAGTGTTGTGGTTTATATCTGTTGTCCTGTCTGGGACCTTCTCAGCTTCATAACATGCTCTTTAACGGTTCGATGTAGGTTTATTATACTGTCTTTCACATTTGAAACTGTAATCAATCACTGAATTTCTAGACCGGGTTTTGGAGGGACCACTATTACATTGGAGCCATGGCCTTGGGGCTCCAGACACATTGGCCACATTTGGATTCATACTTTTCATGTTGGAAATGCAAGTTTGAAAAAAAAAAATAAAAAAATACTACATTACATTGATCCCATTAGTCAAAGAATCCTGAAAAAAAATTATAACAGTTTCCATAAAAATATGAAGCAGCACAACTGTATTTTCAGCATTGATTATAATAAAAAATGCTTCTTGAACATCAAATCAGCATATTAGAATGATTTCTGAAAGATCATGTGACACTGAAGACTGAAGTAACGGCTGAAAATTCAGCTTTGCCATCATATTTTAAAATATTACTATTTTTACTGTATTTTTAATCAAGTCAGTTATGGCGAACACAGAAGACTTCTTTCAAAATCATACTCTTACTGACCTCAAACCTTTGAACAGTAGTGTGCATTTTTCTAGTTAAACTCAGTTTTAATATATTTCATCAGAAATTGCTATTGAGGATTATTTAATCTATATATAAAATGACCCTTAGTCAATTATTGGACAGAAGTTGTGGGACCCAGTTGCTTGCCCGTCTGATAATGTCCCATCCTCTCTCTACTTGCGTCTTCCATTAAAACGTGACCAAAACCCCAAAATAATGGCACAAAAACACATGCTACATGAAAAATATGGTGTGTCAGGATTTTTTTATAGTATTTACTCTCTCAGCCCATCTGTCATCACTAGTCATCTAATTATAGACAAGAATGTAATGAACCCAGCCACCTGCAGTGTTTTAAAGCCAGTTGGCTGATGGCACTGCACTGTAAACATTAATGTTGTGTGGAAAAATTGGCGTCCTTCTGTTCAAGTGAAAAGATGGTCAGTCGTGTTTGGCGTAGGCATGGCTATTTATTTACAGAAGCATGCTTGATACGGAGACTAAAAAAAATCAAGCTTGATGGATGTATGACACTTCATGAACTGCAATTTTATGACATAGATTACATTTTAAAATATGAATTTAATGCATTGTTTATTTTTTACACACTCGTTCACCTTTATCCAGTGCTATATTAGGTGAAGGCATTTCTTTTTTGTATTTCAAACAATTTGGACCTTATGTTGCCATGGCTACATATCAGCAGTTAACATGCTGTCCTCCCCATTACTGTCTTCATATTCAGTCATGTTCACAGTAATTGTTTACTTTGTAAGCAAAGATAGAAAATGTTTGTATCTTGTGATATGATTGCGGTGATATGACTTGTACTTTCTCACCGTCAAGGTTAGATTATCCTGCTATGACATAATTACTGTAAATTAACGTAATCACACCTAGAACTTAAATTTATTCAGATAAGCAAACTCATATTGTTTTTAATTATCTATATTACTAAAGCAGGTGTACTGTAGCTTGATCTCTGAGACAACAGTGGATCTAAGAGGCTGTGATTTCTCCAGTTTCAAACCTCTTTCTCACCATGAGATCATGTTTTTTCAAAGTTGTATTTTATGATGTTTGCATAGTGTGTGCAAATTGCATGGCCCTGAAAGTGCTGTGGGGAACAAATGCAATACAAGTGCACTGAGTTGAAGCTATAGTAATTTCTGATTTGGTGTCCTGGTTGATTTGGCAACAGAATATACGGAGTAAAATAAATAGAGACTTGTTTTATACAACAGAAATTGATTGGAGAGTAAAATGGGCTTTTATATTTCTGTTCATTCTTATATTGAGGTGAATGGAAATGGTGTCTATAAAAATTGTTTAGAGGCAGATAAAGTTTTGTTCTCTCTCTTTAGAATAACTCAGGAATCATTCGCAAATGCCACTGCATTTTATTAATAAAGTCAACCGGGTCAGTTGTAATTTCTCGTTGTCTTAAATTGGTGCTCGCTGAGCTTCTGTCAGCGTTGGCATTGATTCCTTTGCTCTAGTCTTGCTGTTGTATCTAATTCATGTGTGCCATGTTCTGACATTGTTGGCTGGATTGCTTGAGGCTCTGTGTAGATGCCACTGCTGTTCAGCTCCAGTGGGCCGTGTCATGAGAATCACTGAGATTAGAGAGCAGTGAATTGTTTTAAGGAAATGCTCATGTCTCTGAATCAGTCAACAGTGCGACTGGTGAAAACTTTGGTTCGTTCTTTCTTCGCTTTACAGTAGATAACAACAGAAGAAAAAGCACCGCTGAAGATGTGGCCACTGGCATGAAGAAAGAATGAATGAATAAACAAATGAGTTAATGAAACTTAATGAATGAAATTCAGGGGCTAATACAATTTAAGTGCAATTAAAGTGATAGTGTACCCAAAATGAAAATTCTGACGTCATTTACTCACCCTCAGGTTGTTCCAAACCTGTATGAGTTTCTGTCTTCTGTTGAAAAAACAAGAAGATATTTTGAGGAGTGTTGGTAACCAAAAAGTTGCTGGCAGCCACTGTTTTTTATAGTATTTTTTTCCATACTATGGAAATCAGTGGCTACCAACAATCTTTAGACTGTTTACATGAATAACCAGTAGAAATGTGTCAACTGGTAGAGATTTTCAACTATTGTCTCTATCGTGGTTACAGGCTCAAATGACGTTGATGTGCTACGTGGTCACAAAAACATATTGTTTGCATGTGTTTTTACAGGGGTCATTGGATTCAAAGTTCACTTTTACATGTTGTTTGAACATTAATGTGTGTTGGCAGTGTATGTACAAATCTATCCTATAATAATAAAAATCCATGCAGTGGTTTTTAATTAATCTGTAAAAATAATATCCCTTTTTTCAAATCGAGCCATTCTCAGATGCTTGTGCAATCACCTTTCCTAATAACGTGTTAGTTAGCAAGTTTAGCGGCTAAACGCGTTAAATGTGGCTAAAGTAAACAGGCTCATCACTGCACAGAGAGAAGAGAGGGGCGGGGCAAACAGAGTTGATTAACATTTAAAGCAGCCTCGACCAGAACAGGATGATTTTTGCAGGGCTCATTTTGACAAGGTAAAAAGGGTGTTGTTTTACACAACAGTTGAGATTTTTTAACTAAAGTATATTATAGACTTTACATTAAGACCCTAAAGAATCATATCAACTTGTGGAAAATGGGCATCCGATGACCCCTTTAAACATTGCGGTTTATTGGATATTGTATATTAGATCCGGTCAGCTCCTAAAGTGACAGCAGTCTAATATTCCTGCTGTTTTCATTCATGTTAATCAAACAATGAACACTCTTCTTTTGTAGCTTTAATAAGAGGAAATATATATTTAATTTACACAGTGAAGTGTTTTATATATTTGATTATACAATGTATGTAGCATTTTTTGTAACAGTGTTTTTTGGTCCTGTTGCTTGAAATTAGTTTCTTATACAATCGCTGACTGTTTATTTTTTCTTCAGTGAGTTTTTTTTTTTTAATTATAATTTAGGCTAGTATTAGTTTTTTTGTGATATTGACATTGGTGACAAGATTTATAATATTTCTGTTGTATCAAAAATTTTGATATCATTAAAGTCGTTATTTAAAGCAAAAATAACTATATTGTGATATGTCATTACCATGAAATAAAATTACTCATCGTGATATAAGATTTTGGCCATGTCGCCCACTCCTAATGAAGGTAAATAAATTGACAACATTTTAAATTTTTGGGTAAACTATTCCTTTAACAGCATTTGTGACATAATGGTGGTCATTTACACAGAATAGCTTAATAATAAGTAATTTCTTTGCACTAAAATCATGTAAATTTGCATCGTTTCAGTATTGCTGAAATTGGCTCCTTTAACTTAATTTGTAAGTGCCTCTCTGTAACCCAGATATTTGCTTTTTTTAAAAAAAGGAGGGACACATCAAAATCAGTTTTTGTGATAACCAGCATTATAACACAAGTGCTGTCAATTGATCTTAAATGTGTAGTTCACTTCCAGAACAAAAAATTACAGATAATGTACTCATCCGGTTGTCTTCCAAGATGTTTGTGTCTTTCTTCCTTTAGTTGTAAAGAAATAGTTTTTTAAGGAGAGCATTTCAGGAATTATCTCCATATAGTGGACTTCCATGGTGCCCGTGAGTTTGAACTTCCAAAATGCAGTTTAAATTATTCTTTACGACTGAAGAAAGAAAGACATGAACATCTTGGATGAAAACGGGGTGAGTACATTATCTGTAAATTTTTGCTCTGGAAGTGAACTTCTCCTTCAACTTCTGTTAAACCTGGAATATTCCTTTAAGAGCCTCATATCAAGGGCGTGCATTTCCGTAAAGGACGGGATCCAGGTTGTTAAATTGTCTCTGGCTTTTTTCAAGCCTGAAGACCCTGTCATCATATTTCCATTAGGAAACACATCTCACAGCTGTTGTCAAAAGCATCAGCCGTGTGCACTTTGGCTCTTTGCAAAGCTCAGACTCTGCTCTTGACCTTCAGGTGATCCAAAAGCAGTCGTACGCTGAAGCTTTTTTAACTTTAATTATGAATTACTAGAGAAACCAGCAGCGAATGGCAATCCATTCGACTGGCGATTAGCACACAGGCTTTGTTGCGATTATAATGATTTTTTTGAGAGGTGACCTCAGGATTGTGGATTATCCTGTGGTGTTTTGCAGGGCCTGTGTGCAAATCTTTTCAGCTTAACTGAGACCCATGTGATTGCAAATCATAGAACCCTGAAACAGAGCTGCGGTTCACATGCACTGTACTACACGATTACATCACTGACTTACCGAGCATGATCGTTCCCCCAGGTAATAATATTTAATTCATTGATTTTTGCAGTACTTACAAAAGATTGGTGCATTTGGTCCAGGCTACCTGACAGTTCATTCAATGACTTGCTGCCCCCTTCTGTGTTGTTACTGTTGAATCGTGAACCAAAATGAAAGACTCAAGCCTTAATTTATTCAGAAATTCAACACAGAGCCAAAGTATAGAGCATTATCTCATAAGGGGATTAACATTAATTAGCATAAAAGAATACATTTTAGCATTCATGTTTTTGTGAGTTGATATTATACCAGTTTATATGCTAATTTTGCATGTTATTTTACACATTTATGAGTGTGAATGAGTCCTGGTGCTATAACCATCTTCTAGATGGCTAAATGAATATAATCTCATTTCTCTGTGAAAGAGCATGACATTGTAGCTCAAATGAATTGGCGAGGCAGCCACGTACAGAATGAAGAACAAAATGTAGTATGGAAATGGCAAAAGCTATTTTTGATGCTGTATTTAAGTTTTATTAAAGCTTTTTAGTAACAAAAACACATTTTAGTGTAGATACTAACAGATACTAATAAAACATATAAAAGAGATATAATAATGTCTGTTTATCATCATTAACTTATATGCAAATAGATTCTTCAATACATGTCTCAAATAGTGGTTTCATTAAAAGCAATGCAATTAAGTAATGCACTCCCTCATAAACATCTGAATACATGCCATAAAGTACAAAATGATCACCCGAGACCAGAAACGAACTCAGAACCAGAGTTTTTGATGTTTTAAAGACAAAAACGGAGAAGGAAAGAGGCAATACATAAGGTATAGTTTTGAACTGAGCCTCTGCTTCAGGGACTTTCGTTTGACTATTGAGTTTTTTCAGCCTGCTCTTTGCTGGACTTTGAATCCTGCAAACCTTGAACGTCCAGGTGGACAGTTTGCATTTAGACATCTGCTTCTGACGTACAGAGAACAGAAGTGCTTTTTGATGAGAGATGAGATCAGCAGAGACCAGCTTTCACCTGCATGCCTGCTTTTTCATGTCCCAGCTGCATGGCCAGGTGTTTAAAACAGAAGAGCCTCTTAGTCATGAAGGCCACTCACAGAAGGCCAGAAGATTGCAGGTGGGTGTCATTTTTAACTTTAGAGAGAATATGTAGGTTGATGTGATCGGGATAGTTCCCTTGAAGAAAAAAAAATGTAATTTACTCACTGCAGCAATGAAAATTTGAATTGAGAAATTTAGTTTTGTTTTTTTCTTTCATGTTTTTATGTCATGTTGTCAAGTCTATATGGAAGTCTATATGGAAGTCTGTTTTCACCACTGAATTAAAAAAAAAAAACTTTTTTCTTGCAATTGTCAGTTTATATCACACAATTCTGAGAAAAAAGTCAACTGCATGATATAAACTCACAATTGCGAGTTATAAACACATAAGCTAACACATAGAACACACAGACTTTTTGTCTTGCAATTCTGATTTTTTTTTGTGAGATGCAAACTCGCATTTATGAGAATAAAGTCAGAATTGTGAGTTTTTATCTCTCGATTTTGACTTTCTTTCTCGCATTTGTACGTTTATATCACAGAACTCTGACTATAACTCTTAACTGCAAGTTTTTATCTTGCAATTCTGACTTTATTTAATTACACAATTATGAATATCACAATTCTGAGAAAAAAAGTCAAAATTGCTAATATAAACTCACAATTGCAAGTTGTAAAGTCAGAATTCCAAGATATAAACACAATTCTGACTTTTTTCTCAGAATTAAGTTTTTATCTTGTAATTCTGACTTTTTTGTGAGATATAAACTCACATTTGCGAGAAAAAAGTTATAATTAAATCTTGCAATTCTGACTTTCTTCCATTTGTAAGTTTTTATCACGCAGTTCTGGCTATAATCCTCAACTGTGAGTTTATATCTTGCAAATTTGAGAAGAAAGTCAGAATTGCAAGAAAAAAGTCAGAACTGTGAGATATAAACTCGCAATTGTGAGAAAAAAGGCAGAATTGTGAGATACAAACTCGCATTTGCGAGAAAAGTCAGAATTGAGTTTTTATCTTGCAATTTTAACTTTATTTCTTGCATTTGTGAGTTTATATCACGTAATTCTGACTTTATTTAATCACACAATTCTGAGAAAAAAGTCAGAATTGCGTAAAGTCGCAATTCTGAGAAATAAAGTCAGAATTGCGAGATATAAACACAATTCTGACTGTTTTCTCAGAATTAAGTTTTTATCTTCCAATTCTGACTTTCTCGCATTTGTAAGTTTATATCACACAATTCTGAGGGAAAAAAGTCAGAACTGTGAGTTTATATATAATGCAAATCTGACTATATTTCTCAGAATTGCAAGTTTATATCTCATAGTTCTGACTTTAGAACTTGCAGTTGCGAATTTATATCTGACAATTCTGAGAAAAAGTCAGAACTGCGAGTTTTGTATAACGCAATTCTGAGAAAACAGTCAAGAATTTTAAGATAAAAAGTCAAAATAACATTTTTATTTTTTTATTCATTGGTGGAAACAGGCTTCCATAGGTCCAAGTATGATATAGCATGTTAAATGTTCATTTCCATCTCATCTGATTATGTTCTTCTGGTATTTTTAGACTCAGTAGGTGTAAATATGAGATAGAATTCACAATATTGGATGTTAATTGGCAAGTTATGTTCATTTTTCTTGTGGCATAAAACGTTTTCCAATTGCCTTCTTTATGGGCATCCTTTGACCACATTTCATAACGCATTATTATCCCGCTGTGGGGTGTGAAGCTGTCATAACGCCGCCTCTGAGTATAAGAAATGCTTGTCACGTCAGTATGCGCCTCGGGTAGACATGGTTGAGTGTCATTCATCAGGACCTGGCTGTGGAAAATCAACAGCATCGATTGTTCACATATCTCCTGCAGGGACTGAGCAGATGAGCCACAGGATGCTGCAAAGGTATTATCATCAGGAGCGCTTCTCATGCTGTTATCTATGGCAATACTAACCTGTCTCATGAACTAACTCACGCTGCTTTGCTACACAGCCCGACCTTGATGCATCTCTAGAGTGACGTGTTTAAATTTCATGGATTTACCTGGCAAGCAAGACAAGCTAGTGCACTAGAAGATGCTTTTCCCCCATCCGCTTTGCTTCAGAAATGACCTTCCCACTTAAGCGGCTTCAGCAGAGGTGGAAATCTGTCCTTGTTTTCTCTCTTCTCCTCTGTAAGAGTGCCATTCACGGGCTACTGAGACTTGCTGTAATCAAGTTTGAAAGATGGGCTTGATTGAGAAGGGGCTCTTATGGGTGAATCTGATATGTAACCACCCACATCTGCGGCTGCCTCTCATTCAAATCCCTCAGAGACAGCAAGACGAGTCATTTTAATGTCCTCATCAACATACAGACAAAAACAATATATGAAGAGTGTTTCTGTATCTGATTTCTTTAAAATGAGCATTTCTTTCTGGCTACTTTGTATAGGTTTCTATGTAAGTACTGGTACTTGTAAATGGGCTGAGGCAGGAATTTAGCGAGTTTGAAGTAAAAGTATTTGATGGACGCATATTATGTGTCAGGAGCATTCACTCAGTATCATTATCTCATTTTTGACTTGGATGGCTTTTAGCTGGTTTTGCATCTGAACCCTTCATATGCATTTCTGTTAGTAAAATTCTTCTTACATAAAATATTTTTACTTTTTGTAATTTTGTCTCAGAATGCAGTGTTTATTTATTACTCAAGCAAGCCTAATAAAAATGCTGTAAACAGCAGTGTGGTTGACATTTGCAGCAAGCTCAAGGCAACACAGTATGAGCGTTCTGCGATCAAAGAAATTTGCCCTTTTGGTGCCCATTTTTCCATTAGCAAAGTGACAAGTGAGTGTTGTTTGATCCTGCATAATAGCACTGCATAATCTGCAGTGCTATTGTTGAGATATTGTGCACAAAGACATTATAATACAACTAGTTCACTTAAAATACTTTGCTGAATTCCACAGAGACCACAAGCACTTTAACAATAAAAGACACATGCTGATATTCAAAAGAAACGTTGCAAAACACTTTAATCTGAAGCACTTTATGGTGCTTTTGAATTTATTTATTTATTTATTTATTTATTTTGGCTACAACATATTTCAAATAAATGCTATGCATGTTACAAACACAGTGCCTTAAAGGGATAGTTCACCCAAAAATGAAAGTTACCCCATTATTTACTCACCCTCAAGCCAGCCTAAGTGTATATGACTTTCTTCTTATAGATGAATACAATCAGTGTTAAATTAGAAAATGTCCTGGCTCTTCCAAGCTATATAATGGCAGTGAATGGGTGTTGAGATTTTGAAGCCCAAAAAAGTGCATCCAAGTACTCCACGTGGCTCCAGGGGGTTAATAAAGGCATCCTGAAGTGATTTGATGTGTTTGTGTAAGAAAAATATCTATATTTAAAACTTTATAAACAGCAATTCTAGCTACCACTAACTGTCGTATGAGTGTTCACAAGAGAATGGCATTCCAGCGGATGATGTACGACTTAGCGAACAGAAAAATGTCAGAGGATTTCAATATAAGACAAGAGGAGACTGGTTCTTGTGAGACTAGTATATTATCACAGACTCATAAAGGCAGCAATTACTTCATCAAAATATAGTAAACGCAATAAAATTGTGAAATATTATTGTAATAAAAAAGAAAAAAAAATCACTATATGAATATATGACTTTATTCATGTGATGGCAAAGCTGAATTTTCAGCAGCTATTATTTAATATGCTAATATTCTAATCACTCTAATTCGGGTGTTCGAGAAGCATTGTAAACAGTTGTACTGCTTAATATTTTTGAGAAAATTGTGATTTCTTTTATTGTCCTGAAAGTGACAGACCCCACACTTTTGAATGGTACTGTAAATATATTTAATGTAGATCTAAATTTCTATATAAAAATGCCAAAAATACATGACAAAATATAAATTACTAAACATATGTAAATACAGTACCAGTCAAAAGTTGTTGTTTTTTTATGTTTTTTAAAATGTTTAATGTTTCTCCTCACCAAGCCTGTATTTATTTGATCCAAAGTACAGCAAAACAGAAAAATATTGAAGTATTTGTACTATTTAAAATGACGCTCTTTTTTATTTGAATATATTTTAAAAATTTAATTTATTCCTGTGATCAAAGCTAAATTTTCAGCATCATTACTCCAGTCTTTAGTGTCACATGATCCTTCAGAAATTATTCAATGCTGTTTTGCTGTTCAAGAAACATTATTGTTATCAATATTTAAAGCAATACATTTTTTCAGGATTTTTTGATGAATAGATATCATTCAAAAGCTTGAGTCAAGTTTTTTTTTTTTTTTTTTTTTTGTCAGGAAAAAATTATAGAAATTAATACTTTTATTTAGCAAGGATGCTTTAAATTGACCAAAAATGATAATTAAGACATTTATAATATTACAAAAGATTTCTAATTCAGATAAATGCTGTTCTTCTAAACTTTCTATTATCAAAGAGACCTGAAAAATCTACTCAGCTGTTTACAACAACAACAACAACATAATAATAATAATAATAATAATAATGTTTTTTTGAGCAGCAAATCAGAATATTAGAATGATTTCTGAAGGATCATGTGACTGGAGTAATGATGCTAAAAATTCAGCTTTAAATAAATTAAATTTTAATATATTTAAATAGAAATCTGTTATTTTAAATAGTAAAATTATTTTAAAATTATATTGTTTTTCCTGTACTTTGGATCAAATAAATGCAGGTTTAGTGAGCAGAAGAGAATTAAAAAAAAAAAAAAAAAAAAAAACCTTAAAAATCTTATTGTCCAAAAACTTTTGACTGGCAGTGTATATTTAAAAATGTTTATTAGCAATATATTCCTTGGCTTTTTTTTTTTTTTTTTTTTTTTTTTTTTTTGTATATGTTGAAATACATATTTTCATGTAACTGCATGTAACTGCTGATTTGATCTTGCCAACACTACAACAAATTCTTCCAAAAATAGTGTTTTGTTTTACATGAACTTGTAAAATAATGTGCCAGAGCTTGTAATTTTTCTTTAGAAAATGATTAGACACTTCCCGAATTGGAGGTTGGTTCACCGGCTTTCCTTGAAGAGGCAAAAGCGCTAATTGCTACATTTAGCACACGCCGCGGTAGCCTCTGAGGGGGATGGCACTGCGATAACCTAATAAGAACTCGGCACAGTGTTTTGACAGAATATGACATATGTAAGTGCTCTTTGAGTTGGTGCCAACACAAGGACCCATCTTAAAAAGAGCTCTCTAGTGAGTGCTGCTGATTGTACTGAAATAGAGTGACAACCCAGCATGAAGCCGAGTGAAGAGCGTCTCTCCAAAAGATAAGGCATGACATCCTTCATTCATTTAATGACATTCACTCTCATTAAGTGTATATACATGACTTCATTATGTGAATTTGCTCAAAATTAAACTCTTTCCCTCAGGGGCTAGTCCTGTCTTCGTAACAGACCACTTATCTGACTTTAAGTGATGAGGATGATTTGGCAAAGTTAGAAAGTGCATTTTTAATGCAAAAATGCATTCTGTGTAATTGGTAGTCACTGGGGCCCGGGTCGCACTGTATATGGGCCACGGAAGCCTAATAACCATCTGGTTCATAATCCAACCCTACTTTTCCCACAGTCCCTTATTGAAACTTGAGAATTTTGTGGAGTTCAGGTGTAAGGCTAATGGATGGATGCATTTTGTCCTGTAAACACATCACAATGTAGCATTTTATCTATTGTTTTGAGTGTAAAGCAGACACTCTGCTTTGGCTTCCCTTGTCGCCGCCGGGTTTAGAGGTGGACTTCCTGTCTGGAAGTGTTGTCTTTCTACAGCCAGGATCTCTCTTGGGACTCAGGCCAACACTCATCGACCCATTTAGAACAGTTTGCGCCATAGACTCGCGTTTTAGCCACTAGATAGAGAGCATTAAACGAAGTGAAGTGCTTTCATGGGTAGAGAGGGGAAATTAGCCTCACGTGGTAATGGATGGGATGACTAAAGTGTTTTTTGGGATAATGAGGGCGGGTCCTCCTGTAGCACAGCTGTATGTTTTGTTTGACACGTGAAGTGGCTTTGCTTTATTTTAGCAGCGTGTTGTTGCGGGATCACAGGGGTCGGGGGCTGGCTTTGATTGTTTATATATAGCTACTGTATGCATTAAATGTCTCCGAAGCAACTGAGATCTCGCCTCCTACACGACACGTGCAAAAAAAATAAAACAGAGCGTCGAGCGCCACAGAGCAGTGATGACAACATGCAATCTCCAAAGCAGAGAACGCTACCTAATCTCATTACGCTCCCTCTCTCCTGCAAAACCACGAGCTGTTTTCATCAGTGCCGGGATTATTTATAGACCGTAGGTGCGAGCTTGTATATTCCAAAGGCCTCCACCGATGCTTAGACGCCTGCGTAACCGGAGAGGAACGAGGACAGATGTTTCCGTCACAAGTGAAAGGACCATTTCTTTGGCTGTACACGATTTTGGGAGAATAAATAGATATGGAGTAAATAAATTTGGTACATGCTTTGTGTGTATTTAGTAATGTGAGTAGTAGACGTGGGTGTGTGTTTACACCTGTTATGATTGACAGTTTGGTTAGAATGTGATACTACGCAATGCTTGAAAAAGCTGTAAAGTAACCAGAATAAATCTAATAGTGGGTTGAAATAAAATTAGCATTGTGCTTTCAAATTGACAGTGTGAAACAGAGCTGATTTTGAGTATACTGAGTTGATAGCTCACCCAAAAATGAAAATTTTGTCATTAATTTCTCACACTCATGTTGTTCAAAAAGCATAAGACATTTGTTCATCTTCTGAACACAAATTAAAATAGTTTTGATCAAATCTGAGAGCTTTTTGACCCTGGATAGACAGCAACACAACTGACACGTTCAAGACCAGAAAGGTAGTAAGGATATTGTTCAATCAGTCCATGCAATAGTGGTTCAACGTAATGTTATGAAGCTACAAAAATACTTTTTGTTCTTCGACCTTGGGCCTTGAATGTGGTAGTTGTGTTGCTGTTTATGCAGGGCCAGAAAGCTCTCGGATTTCATCAAAAAATTCTTAATATCTCACGTTCTGAAGAACGACATGAGACATTTTTGTCATAATGACAAAAATTTCATTTTTGGGTAAACTAGCCCTTTAATGATGGCTTTGAAATACACTACCATTCGAAAGTTTGTAATAATCATGATTTAAGATTACTAAGGCTGCATTTATTTGATCAAAAATACATTAAAAACAGTAATATTTTGAAAAATAGTATAAGAATTTTATATTTTAATACAAAGTATTGGCAGCTGATAATGTTGCTTTGCCATTACATGAATTAATTACATTTAAAAATATGTTAAAATACAAAACACTTAATATTTTACAGTATTACTGTTCTTTGTATTTTAGATCAAATAATTTGTTGAACATAAGATGTCTTTTTAAAATCTTATATATTCCAAACTTTTGTAGTGTATACAATGATTATCAACAAGCTATTGAGAAATATTACAAAAATGTTTTTTAAAAATGCACAACAAGTGTTTTATAGATTAGATAGAAAGCATTGCGTATTCTGTACAGTATATTTACAGCAAAAATAGACACTTGCAGCTACGCTTCTGCTGTGCTGCTTTTGTGGGCTGTGTCAATATGGGCGCTGAAATAAAAGTGAAACAAGCCTAGACTGTAGATACAGTATGAGATGTGAGTCAGTCAAACTAACTAGACAGACTTTCTTTCCTCTCTCTTCCTGTAGATTGAAGACATCATCATACGCCTACAAGATGAAACTGAAGGTGTGCCTGTCAGAACGGTCAAGAGCTTCCTGTCCAAGATTCCCAGCGTTGTTACAGGTATACTGACAGGAGTGGGACAGTTTGCATCTGAACTGCTGTGCGATTTGATAGACCTTAAAGGGATACACTCTTAAAAATAAAGGTGCTTCACAATGCCATAGAAGAACCTTTTTGTCTAAATGGTTCCATAAAGAACCTTTAACATCTGAAGAGCCTTTATGTCTCACAAAAAGTTCTTTGTGGCACATAAGGTTCTTCAGATTGTAAAAAGGTAAGCAAGAGATGGTTCTTTAAAGAACCTTTGACTGAATGGTTCTTTGTGGAACCAAAAAGGGTTCTTCTATGGCATCGCTTGAAGAACCTTTTGAAGTACCTTTATTTTTAAGAGTTCAACCATGAATGAAAATTCTGTCATTCATTTCTCACCCTCATGTCGCTCCAAACATGTAAGACCTTGTTCATCTTCAGAACACAAATTAAGATATTTTTGATGAAATCCGAGAGCTTTCTGACCCTGCATAGACAGCGATGCAACTGACACATTCAAGGCCCAAAAAGTAGTAAGGACATTGTTAAAATAGTCAAATCCCTTTTGTACACAAAGAAAACAAAAATATCTCCCTTATTTAACAATTTCCTCTCATCTGTGTCACGCATTTATTCTGTAAGAAAAAGTGTTTTATTAGAAGTTCATCTGGTGTGAATGTACATGGTTTTAATAAATATATAGTTCAAAAGTATTATTCATTACAGTTGTGGTAAAACTTTTTTAATGAGGAAAAAGTTACTGAGTGCACCTTTCAAACTGCAGTTTTCCCATTCAAATTAATGACACTTTTAAAAATATGTTTTAAAAAATTTATATCACTGTCAGTGCTGATAAAAATTGTACAGTGCTGTGCATAGTTTCCAGGGAATTTCATAAATCAGTTTTATTTCCACGATTTCCAGGACCATACACCCCTGTGGTCTCCACCGATCGTACAACCACTTTAACTCTCACAGATTCCTTTAGTGTGTGATAATGAATCCTGGAAGAACAGTTATTTGTCCTCATAAACCCTCAAAGAGAATAAACCTGAAGATATGGCTTGATTTCCACACATCGCTAAACACAATTACTACATTGAGCAGCTCTAAATGGATGCCCGCCGGCCCACATCCGGACAACTAATAGCTGATTTGGAACTAAAACGCTGATGTTGTACATGATTGAGGTGGTGCTAATGTAGATTTAGTTTGACACACTGAGGATTTTGATCTCTATGAAGTCTTTGAAGAAGTGAATGTAATTTATGCATAACTTTGCATGTGAAAATAAGCTGATATGTTTCCCCATCTTAAACTTTAGGATCTGACATCGTTCAGTGGATGATGAAGAACCTCAACATAGATGATCCAGGTAGGTGTTGATATGAAGAAAGTTACACATCTTATTGATTCCTGCAAATCGTGAAAGCAAATGTCAATTTTTTGTATTTACAGCGGAGGCCATACACATTGGCAGCCTGATCGCCGCCCAAGGCTACCTATTCCCCATCTCCGATCATGTTCTCACCCTCAAGGATGATGGGACGTTATACCGCTTTCAGGTGAGCTTATTCATCCACCATCAACCAAATCTCCAAGTCTCGTGAAATGTATCCTGGCAGCTGTGGTTTCCAGGATGTGATCCTGTTTCACTCCAGCACTGGTGAGATTCTGAATCTACTGTGCAAATCACACCTAAGACACACTATGAAGCAGCTCCACTGACCTTTACACATACTGAACAAATAGGACTGTGTTTGAGCAGTGCAGCTGCCTTTATTAAGCACTTCTTACACAGGCAGCACTGAGATTTATTTAACATTCTATTTATACACAACCTAAAAGAAATTAGTACTTTTATTCAGCAAGAATGTGTGATGCAGCCCAATCTTAAACTTTTGAACAGTAGTGTTGTGTTTATTTGTTTGAACTCCACTTCCAGAACAAGAAGTAATTTACTCACCTCTTGTCATCCAAGATGTTCATATCTTTCTGTCTTCAGTCGTAAAGAAATTATGGTTTTTGAGGAAAACATTTGAGGATTTTTCTCCATATAATGGACTTCATTGGTGCCCCGATTTTGAACTTCCAAAATGTAGTTTAAATGCAGCTTCAAAGGGTTCTAAACGATCCCAGCCGAGGAAGAAGGGTTTATCTAGCGAAACGATTGGTCATTTTTTTCGAAAAATAAAAATTTGTATAGTTTGTAAGCACAAAAGCTTGTGTAGCACAGGCTCTGGGATGCGCGTCCACGACGCTACAAATCACGTCTGAGTTCATTGTCTGTGTACTCTGGCTCAAAAACTCCATCTTATTTTCTCTAGAGGTCGACCGATATTGGATTTTACCGATACCAATAACTAGGTTGGACCACACTGGCCAATACAGATTAATAACGATAGTTTTTAAAATGGCTACTGAATGGAAAATAAAGAGTGCTCTACTATTAAAAAAAACAGTAGCCTACTGAACCATACTTTGTAAATGAATAAAAATATTAATATTAATTATACATGGATCATTACAGTTAGTTCACTGTTCATTAATGTTAACAAAAGCAGCTAAACTTTTTTAAATATATCAGTAAATGCTGAAATTAACACACTCTACCATGGAACAATACTTCTATTCTACAGCTTTTATCAATCTTAATGTTACAAATGGTCTCATATTGTAAAGTGTTACCATTACATCAACAATCAAGCTAAAGATGGCCATCTTTAAATATCTACACTAAGGCCACAGTATTGAAATGACATACATATGGATATTGTGTTCTTTCACAATTTAACTGCTTCTATTCATTTGTGGTTATCTAATCAAAATATAAAAATACGTTAGTCACACAACGGGCAAAAGTGCAGCGCCGTGTCTAGAAGAACTCGCAGCTATCCGGTATCACACACACTAGGCGTGTCGCGTTCAATTCAAGCGGCGGTCTACACGACTCTATTTGATCACCAAACGGGAAAAAGTGTACTGCCGCCCTTTCTCCACTAATGCAGCATCTAGTCAACATATTCATCGCTTAGTAATGACATGAAAACATGCACTACAGTATAGTGTACACACCGCTTCGTTGTCGATGTTTTAAACCCACCTTTGAAGTGTCCCGCTCTGTGCAGAGCGCAGTGTCACGTGTCTAAACAAACGGCATGTGCTGTCAGTGATTTCAGCCACTAGAGGCCGCTCTCTTGCTGTTTACACAAAGACTATAGGGAATTTGCTGTATAATGACGACCTTCTTAGCCGCTCCAGCAGCGGACCCAACCCGGAAAAAACCTGGATTTTTGCAGATAACCGATAGTTCCGTCAATCAACTATCGGTGCCGATTAACTGGCAAAACCTATACATCTGTCGACCTCTTATTTTCTCCTACAACTTCAGAATCGTCCAACAACGTTGTACCTTTTTGTTTGTAAACAGCGTTTGATTTACTTGCACTTCCTTAGTCTTTGCGAGTTCGCTTTGTAAACACTGGGTCTGTAGTTCCGCCTACGTCACGCGTGACCTTTCAACATTATTCTGTAGTATGTAGTGTCGTGGACGCGCATCCCAGAGCAAGCGCTACATGAGCTTTTGTGCTTAAAAAGTATACAAATTTTTATTTTTTGAAAAAAATGACAGATCGTTTCGCTAGATAAGAACCTTCTTCCTTGGCTGGGATCAGAGCCCTTTAAAGCTGCATTTAAACTACATTTTGGAAGTTCAAAATCAGGGGCACAATTGAAGTCCATTATATGGAGAGAAATCCTGAAATGCTTTCCTCAAAAACCATAATTTCTTTCGACTGAAGACAGAAAGATGTGATCTTGGATGACAAGCGGGTGAGTAAATTATTTGTAAATTGTTGTTCTGGAAGTGGAGTTCTACTTTAAGATCTAAGGTGTTAGATAATATTTTATCTTAGTATGTCATCTAGAAATAGGGCCATATGTATCTGGTAAAGGCTGAGCCTTAATTTTTCAGTGATTTGAATGATTAGTAAGAAAATGGCCAAGGGCAGGTCTTCCTCTGAGCCTCTTTAGCTCACATAACTCTGATGTTTCACAGCAGAAGCACTGCTGGGTAAAGCTCATTTGGAAATGATTGCAACGTTGAGCAAATTCTCTTCAGCCAAAGATCTCTATAATACCTGGAGAAAGCTAACAATTTGCATTTCCATTCATCTCAATGGCAGTAGCTCAGCTGGAGCTTAATAGTGTGATTAGAAATCTGCCGTCTTTACTCATAGGCACTCAGTTACACTCATCCACCATGTTTACTGTGTCAATCTGGAATTTGTCTTTAAAGATCTCTCCAAAAAATCACTCATATGCAATCATCTACTAAAATACAATGAAATGTAGAAACAGGTGTAATTGTTATACATCACAGTACTAAAGTATCATGTTAAATTAATATATTCTCAATATCAGTCGCCGATCCAGCTGTAATTTATCTTGAGTTTTACATTAAAAACCAAACTCTCAGATAATGACATTAGGCTATCTTTCCAATAGGCTTGATACAGTATCAATAGGCCAATGAATGAATCTGAGTTTCTATTGTACACTCATTAATTACTCGAGAGGGAATTATTGTTTCTGTTTCTCTGGAGGTTGGCTCATCAGCTCATTGCCTGACGATAATGATCTCAGTGCACCATCATTTGCTTTGTGCCGCCTGTAGTCTTTTAGACCGGCTCCACAAAGGCGAGGGAGTTAGTTCAGTTGTTACAAATGCTGTTAATAGCTTTTAAAACATGAATATCTTCATGGCACAGAATCATAACTTCAGCTACAGTTTTAGCTAGTAAGCAGGTGGCAGACAGAGAAATTCTTACTTCTTTTAAACATACACCTTATTTTATACAAAATCCATGTGAATCAGTAAAGTGGTTACTGACAATCCAGAAGCAATTACTATATCTATATATCCAGATATTGTCTAGATCTCAACCTTTCTCAACCTTTTTGACTTGAAGGCACCCTGCTGTGCAACACAATATTAAAAGAAAACCCATGTTGGCCTTTGGTATTTCTGCTTGTAGTATGACATTACTTGCTTTCAAACATTTTCATACTGTATGTTAAATTAATTAACTATGATTCATTTTGTGATTCCAGGATAGTCAGTATTCTAGATTCAGAATATTGCTGTCAAATTGATTAATCGTGATTAATCGCATCCACAACAAAAGTGTTTGCAAAATATATGTGTGTGTACTGTGTATATTTATATGTATATATAAATAACACATACATGTACATATTAAAAATACATATATACAGTTGAGGTCAAATGTTTACTGTTACATTTACATTTAACTTACTTTGTCTTTGCCTTCCGTAAGAAACGTAAGTATCTTCTGTAGCTTCTGAAGGGCAGTACTGAATGAAAACAAAATACGACATTTAGGCTAAAATAAGAAAATGTTCACATCTTTAATATGTTCAAAATTTTACACCCCTGGCTCTTAATGCATTTTATATATATAAACTTTTATTTTGGATGCAATTAATTGTGATTAATCACAATTAATTGATTTGATATTCAATATTCTCTGTGTGTTCTTCATTAAAAACAATTATTATAGTTATTTCTGTAACTCATGTAAAATAAACAAACAAATAAATATTTTTTTAAATGCCAGACTAATTTTGTAATATGAAATGCACCAATATTAAAATTCTAGACAAAACAATAAGCCAGTAAGGATGTTAATTTTCATGTTGATTTGATACAAATTTTGTCTACACTTTAAAAAATAAAAAACATAATTTGTTGAGTCAGCTTAAAATAATTTTTTACCCTGCTGCCTTAAAAAAGTTAAGTTCAGTCAACTAAAATAAGTTTATTCATCTTGAAATGTTAAGTTGTACTAAGTAACAAATTAGATATCTGTGTTTGCTAAACTTAACAGATGGGTAAGTAACCCAGCTGCCTTAAAATTTGAAGTTGATTCAACTCAAATATCTAAGTTGTCACTTACTATAATTTAACATTTTAAGTTGAATAAACTTTTTTTGAGTTAACTGAACTTAAAATTTTAAGGCAGCCAGGTTAAAAATTATTTTAAGTTGACTCAACAAATTGTTTTTTACAGTGTAAATAAGAAATAAAACACACACACAAAAACCCTAAAATCTGTCATTTTAAATGATACAGGTAAACCATAATATTTTTATGACATCTAATTGCAAATAGTGATACATTCTATTTACACTATGTAAAAATTCCAGTATTTTCTTTGCAATAGTTAGACGCTATTTATGCTACTTAGCGCAAGTGGCAGATATTTGCACCTCATTATTTCAGTACATTATAAAACAGTGTGCATTAATAACGTACTGAGTGTAAATGATCATTTTTATTAAAAAGGGTAAATGGATTCTGCCTTAATGGGACAATAAAGCCCTCCCTACACCAACCCCTAACCGATTAACACTCGTAAGGCACAATATTTTCAACTTTTTGATTATTTCCTTAATTTTATTGAAAAAAAAATCAATTCTGGTCTTTGATGTGACAGCAGAGAACGAGTTCGGCAAAAGGTAGATTCGAACTCTGGAACTGTTATTCAGCAGTTATTCAGCAGGCGTCTTTTGTAATGTTGACTAGTCAACCACACATTCGTGGGCAGAGTTAGTGTTAATAGTCTCTGCCAACAAGCGCTTAGTATAAATACACACTCCGTCTTTTTATTTATAGTATAGTAAATTATTATTGTTTTTACAGATTATCTTGAAGTGAGCATTAGCTGACAGCGAAGGAAATCTAAATGTTAAAATATGAGAAATGAGCAACACAACTGAATGTATATGGCCACAACTTGTACAATTGTACAAATCCACAAAACTCAAGAGTAATCATCTCTTTCTTTCCCACTCAGGCTCCATACTTTTGGCCCTCTAATTGCTGGGAGCCAGAGAACACAGACTACGGTAAGAGAAGGTACCTGCTGGGCAGACTCAAAGTGACGTAAGAGCGCACAGAGCTTTACCGTAGATGTTTTTCAGAGCTAATAGAACTCATAAGGTCCCAGAGATGCTGGACGCCTTGTGTTCAGCCCACAGTCTGCTTTCCCAGGATTATTACAGCTCTGTTGGACAGGTGAACAGTCAGAGAGAACTGCAGAGCATTAGTAGGTGTATGAGAATGTGTTGACTGTGGGCAGATGTTCACTGATGGTCAGTGGTAACTCATTGTCAGTTCCTACTGTCTGTAAACTGGCCAAGCAGAGATGATAGATGCAGAGGAAAATACTAAATCCAATCAAGAGCTTATAGTGGATGTGTGTGCGTGTGTAGGGGTGGGATTATACATGACAGTTGATAAGGCCAAGTCTCTTATGGCCTCTTGTCTGTTTCTCTCCTCTCTGTCTGTCTCGTTCTCTCTCTGTTGCCTGTCACAGCCATCTATCTGTGCAAGCGGACCATGCAGAACAAGACCCGGCTGGAGCTGGCGGACTATGAGGCGGTAAGTGACCCACTGCCATGACAGCCGACAGAGAAAACAGAAGCAAAAAGTGTTTTGCCAGCTAAAGCATCTCCGTTTGGATTCTCACAACTATTGACAGATATGACAAGTTATTTTATACCTGAAAATGCCAAGTGTGAGCCCTTGTCATTGAGAATTAAAGGTGAAGTGTGTAATTTTTTTTAATGATGCTTTCTCCTGTCCTTGCTTAATGTGCAGGTAATGAAAAGTAAGCCATTTGTAGATTGATTCCTTCAAAGAATGTAAACTCTGTGACTCTGTGGAGCTTTCAACATTGTTTTTTTTTTTAATTGGCTCAAACAAGAACCTGGCCCTTTTGCTCATGAACATTCAGTTCTGAACGTTGTTGTTGAAAATGGCATTATGACGTGCGGATTGACACACACAGTCACTTCCTGAGCTGTGACATCCAGGTCAGCATGTTTTATGCTTTCCAAAAATACTGGACACAATTGGCAAAACAGCTATAAAGACAAAAATCAATATACTATTTACCATTTATTTGTATTTATATAAAAGAAAGAAAATAAATGAGAAATTTTAAACTGAATTTTTTTAATGCATTTTATATGCATAATTTTATATAAAATTTAGAATTGGTTAGATTTGTAAATGTTCTGAAGTCTCTTCTGAAGGCTGCGATTATCAAGTTAAAAAAACGTAATGTTATGAAATATTGTTACAATTTAAAATAATTGTTTTCTATTTTAATATACACGTCTTTTAAAATGTAATTTATTTCTGTGATGGCACAGGTGATTTTTTTAGCATCATTACTACATCTTCAGTGTCGTATGATCCTTCAGAAATCATTCTAATATTTGATTGGCTGATTTAGTAGGCAATTGTCAGTGCTGATTATCAAAGCAAAACAATATTTTTGTGGAAACCGTGATACATAATTTGAAGGATTATTTGATGAATAGAAATTTAAAAAAACAGCATTTATTATGAATAAATGACTGTAACATTATGATAAATATATATAATTATTTGCCTTCATTTTTGATCAACTTAATGCATCCTTGCTTAAAATATAATATATAAATATGATGTGATTTATTTAAAATGTTGGGTTGGTAAAATATTATTACAGTTTAAAATAACTGTTTTCCATTTTAATATATTTTAAAATGTAATTTATTTCTGAGATGGCAAGCTGAATTTTCATCATCATTACTCCAGTGTCACATGATCCTTCAGAAATCAATCTAATATTTGATTAGCTGATTTAGTTAGCTATTTTAAATTTTGAAAACAGTAGTGCTGCTTAATGTTTTTGTGAAAACCCTGATAAATGATTTTAAGAATTAGTTGATGAATAGAAAGTTCAAAAGAACAGCATTTATTATAAATAAATAGCTTTGAAACTACATGATAAAAAAATTATTTTTTTGCAGTCACATTTGATTCTAAGCAGTTTCTAGTACAGTTTTTACCATTTCTTCTTATATAGAAATGCTAATAGTAATAGAGTTGTAGTATGCTGGTATGCTTTCCATTTTAGACTGATGAACCGGAAGTTAAATGTTCTTTCTTTCTTTCTTTCTTCCACTTACTCATTTATCTCATTCAGGAGAATCTAGCAAGACTACAGAGGGCTTTTGCTAGGAAGTGGGAGTTCATCTTCATGCAGGCTGAGGCACAGGTCAAGTAAGTGCTGTTGTCAGGACAACTACGCAAACACTTGCTCTCACTCATACCTGCTCTCCTCTGTGTTGAAGACACATCTACCCTTTTGTTTTCAGCCCACACACATTCAAAGACATACTGTATATACACAAGCTCTTATTATGATGTAACACAATAATATCGCTGAAGTGCAGTTGTTAGGGGCGAGACGTATTAGCATGTGTGTTTGATTTGGAGAGGTCCTCATTGATTGAAGCAGTCTCTCGCTCTTCAAACACCGGCTGAAGAGCCTCATCTGATGGCCGAGGGCTGCAAACACAAGTCAACCCCGCTCTGATTTTTGATCATCAGTCTGTCTTTATCATCACACTGTCTGCAGTACCCTTTTCATGACGAAAACCCCAATTTTGGTGAGTGCAAGAACAGGAGAAAGAGAGATGAATGAAAGTCTCAGGGCTCAAAACCAGGATCAGTGAGAGATGGAGAGAGCGATGCAGCAAATGTCAGTTACGTAAGAGTGAAGTGGCAGGAATGGAAATGAATTAGCTCCGCTCGCAGGCAGGTTGCAACTTTGATGAGCACAAGGGCTTTGCTCTTTGTCTGTTTTAACGTGCGAGGCAATCTGTGAATTGGGAAGGTTTCCTGCTGTTTGTTTAATATTAATGTCTTGCAGCTTTGTGTTTCTTTGATTTTGTAGGATCGACAGGAAAAAAGACAAAACGGAGAGAAAGATTCTGGATAGTCAAGAGAGAGCCTTCTGGGATGTTCACCGTCCTGTGGTGTGTAAGGGGTGGATCCGGTGTGGGATGGGTTTCTGTGTTTGAATCTGTTTTGAATTTAATAGATCAAATAGGCACACTGTAAAAATTAAATACTTAAAACGCCATTGTGGTTCCTTAAACTCTTTGGAGCACTTAAAATGCATATCAGAGTACCATAAGTACTTAACAGGATACTTAAGGCACCTTCAAAAGCTGCTTAGATGTGCTCCCAAATGGTGCTTAACAAATCTGCACTGTTCTCCACTGGTCCTTCAGATTTGAGCAAATTTGTGTGTTTTGTACAAAAAAACTTTATTTACTTTATGTACTTGTCTTGTTTTTAGATTGAGATAATCAGTAACACTTTAAAGTAATGTCCAATCTCTGAAAAAAGTAGTAATGAACAATTTTACAGTATTTATTCATTTATCTTAATGTGAAATTCTAAATATACAATTGTAAAAATAAAGTTAATTTAAACAAAAAAAATATGGAATATGGACAAACCCAGCGGTTTGGTTGTTTTGACCCAGCGGTTGAGTTAAATGTTTAACCCAACCTTCTGGGTAGTTTTATTTATCTTGACTATTGTTTAAAAATTATATGTCTGGCTTAAACTGAAGGCAAAATAGGTTGTAAATTAAAAATCAGACACATAATTACTACAGGCATCAGCAATAATCAAAAAGTGAACATTTATCAATAAGCAATTTAAAAAATGTTTATTAGTTATTTATTTAACTTGAAATGTCCATTTATTGAACATATTAAAAATTGCTAATTTCCAATAGGGCTGCAACGATTCCTCAATTCTATTCCAGTACCCCTGGTGAAAAAAACAGCATATGCTGGTTAGGTATGTTTTAATGCTGGTTTAAGCTGGTCCTTTGCTGGTTTATGCTGGTCCCTAGCTGGTTTATGCAGCTTAAACCAGCATCAAAGCATACCTACCAGCATATGCTGTTTTTTCACCAGGGACGTTACTCAATTTAAAAAAATCCTCGATTGCATTTTGTCTGTGTTGAGTAATCGGCAAAATACCGGAAGTGGTGCATTCCACATATTAAACCCATTTAAAAATCATAATAAAGCTTATGTGCCTCTCAGAACAGCTTTGTTCACAGTCAATGCTGCTACACAAACTGTTATCATTTACATCTGTAGAGCGTCTCAAACTCCATCTCTGGAGTCATGTTGTTATGAGTCTGGGTTTATCATATTGTTCATCTGGGAACTAAATGTGTGCCATTTCATCAGATGATAAATCGTTTATGAACCTACGCAAACACAGGAGAATACATAATTATCTTTCTCAATATGCTAACAGTTCATCGCGATTTCAAAATAAAAGTTTAAACCCTCACTCCGAGTATCCACGTTTGATATCCACATATTCATGAAATTACAGTGGTTGTAGCTTTTCTATCTTAAAGAAATGGCTAAATATTAAGTGAACAGTTAAATGAAATGTTGTTTAGTCAATATTAAACTAGGATTATACTGCAAACTGCAGGCATTTGTTATGCATAATATACATTAGCTCTGTTGTTTATAATGCATTATGTATTTTAACAGTTTTGTTCAGTAAAACCATATGATTTCTTGCTTTTGGTATTTTATTTGAACTAATTATTATTGAGTCATTGCTATTATATATGTATTTTTAAGTAATTTAAAGGCTGCCCTGCTGAAAAAAAAGCTAAAACCAACCTAGGCTGATTGGCTGGTCTTAACTGGTTTAAGCTGGAAGTGGCTGGTTTTAACTGGTCTCCCAGTCTGGCTAGGATGGTCAGGCTGGTTGTTCCAGCTGGTCAGCTAAGGAAGTGGCCAAAACCCCTCTAAAACCAGCCTGCTGACCAGCTACGACAAGGCTGGATGACCAGCTAAAACCAGCCAACCAGCCTAGGCTGGTTTTATCTGGGTTTTTTTTTTCAGCAAAGTATTGTTCACGTAGGTCTATTTTTATTACAACAAAAAAATTAAATTATCAGATTACTCAAATAAATCGCCAAAATAATCAACAGATTACTCGATTACCAAAATAATCATTAGTGACAGCCCTAATTTCCAACCTATGTTGGGTTCATTTTAAGAAAGAAATATAGTAATTTTTAAGCAATAGTTGAGTTAACCCAACTGCTGGGTCAAAATAACCCAGTCACTGGGTTTGTCCTTATTTCACCCAACATTTTTAGAGTGTATGTGTAGAAATTACCATTTAAAGGGACAATTCGCCCAAAAATAAAAAAAATCTCTCATTATTTACTCACCCTCATGTTGTTCAAAACATGTCTGACTTTCTGACTTTTGTGGAACACAAACAAAAGATATTTTAAAAAATGTCTCACTGTTTTTTGTCCATACAGTCAAAATCAATGGTAACCATAACTGTCTGGTAAGTAACATTATTCAAAATATCATGTTTCACAGAAGAAAGTAAGTCATACAAGTGTGAAACGACATGAGGGTGAGAAAATGATGACAATTTAAATTATTGGATAAGCTTTTCCTTTATCCCTTTTTTATTTTAGCTGTTCCAATAACTCATAATAATGCACAGAACCCTGTTGTAAGGTGTTACCAGATATTTAAGTGTGATTAATCTCAGTTACACAGCTGTTAACACATTCAGTTTCTTTTTAAGGAAAGAAAATGTAATACACTTTATTTTAAGGTCCAGTTCTCACTATTAACAAACTATTAACTACAAATTTTGCCTTAATAAACTCCTAATAAATTGCTGCTTATTAATAGTTAGTAAATTCAGGTGTTGGGTAGAATTAGGGATGTAGAATATGGTCATGCAGAATATGTGCTTTATATGTTCTAATAAACAGCCAATATGTTAATAATATGCGTGCTAATAAGTAACTAGTTAATAGTAAGAATTGTTCCCTATACTAAAGTGTTACCAATATGTCTAATAATTGGATTTGACAATTTGTGTGAATCACGATTGTAGTGGAAAATGTGTGTATCCTCATTTTTTTTAAATTGCTGATTTACATGTGATTGTGATTCACAGCCTGGGTGTGTCAACACCACAGAGATGGACATCAGGAAGTGTCGCCGCCTGAAGAATCCTCAAAGGGTGAAAAAGGTGCGGATGCTGTATTAGTGTGTATTAGTACAGTTTAAGTCAGAGGATGTGTCTGATTATACTGTGACCCATCGTCATCTCCGTCTCTGTCTCGCAGTCAGTGTATGGAGTAGTGGACGACACACAGACTCAGAGTCCTGTACACACACCCTCACAGCAGATCAGCAAGGACACCAGAGAGGACGTAGAGAAAGAGGTGTGTGCGAGCGATGGTGTGAATTTGATTCTCGACAGCCTCACAGCGGCTATTAATATTTAGCACGATCACTCACATGCTCAAGTGGAGATGCGGTGAGTAACGCTATTCTGTCTCTTTCAGATTCTGTTCTTGAACACTCAGTTGGATCGACACTGTATGAAAATGTCCAAAGTCGCTGAGACGTAAGTCCTCTTTCTTGATCTGTCCAAAAAACTCAAACTTTCCTCAGCAAATATTAATACCTGCAATTAATAATGGGTTAATTAACAAACATAATGCTTATTAAGGATGGTAATCATGCAGAACTTATATGTTCTGGTTATGATTCCTCTTTTGGTTCCATTAATGATTCTTTTAGTATTTTACTAAAAAAAAGAAATGCAATTTTGTTGCCAAATGATGAGACTGAAAAGTCTTTTGTAAACATTTTCACAAGAATTGTTTTAGAGACAGCATTCATTGCAATCGAGTAATTGGCAGTAACTATAAAGGCTAAACAACAACATGAAAACTAAAATTGTGTCAACATATTTATTCTTATAAAATACCACTGACAAAACTTATTATGTGTATCTTTAACTACAAGATGCCAAACAGTATGAATGAATTTCACTTCACAACAACAGTTAAATTGTAAGCTGTATGTGTTTGATTCATTTAAAAGAACTGACTAATTCACGAACGCTGTTCATATGGGAATCAGACACTGGTTGTGCTCTATGTTTTTGATAAACTAAACAAAACTCATAGGAGTTGTTGATTCAGGAATCGAACCACAGTAAGTTTCACACTATAAATTCAGTGTTGGGGTTTGAGTATTGAGTATTTAAGTGCAGTTTACCATCCATGTTTGCAGATGTTGGTTCCAATCATGAAAAACAGTCCAAAATACTTTTATACAATATTATGAAATATAAACATGATTTCAACCAATTTTTTGCAGATTGATGAGCTACACAGAGCAGTACCTTGACTATGACCCGTTTGTGACAGTGCCAGATCCAGCTAACCCCTGGATCAGTGATGATGTCACTTTCTGGGAGCTAGAGGCCAGGTATGAAAAGCTAAACACTACATCTCTTTATAGATTCTTTATAGATTCCTCTCTTCTCTAGTCTAGTTTTCATTAGATGAAAGGGAGGGGGATCAGGATGTCTGAATTTCTTAATTTGTGACCATTAAACCAGTCACCTAACTTTTTGAGCCGGAGTACACAGACGATGAACTTAGACCTGATTCGTAGTCATGGACGTGCATCCCAGAGCCTGTGGTACACGAGCTTTTGTGCTTAAAAACTATACAAATTTTTATTTTTCGAAAAAAAAAAAAGACCAATAGTTTCACTAGATAAGACCCTTCTTCTTGGGGGTCATCCAGCCTTTTCGTAGCTGCCAGCCTGACCAGCCTAGCCAGACTGGGAGACCAGCTAAAACCAGCTACTTCCAGCTTAAACCAGCTAAGACCAGAGAAACCAGCCTAGGCTGGTTTTAGCTGTTTTTTTCATACAGTATGCGTAATTTAAACCGATTTACTGTTTGAATCAGTATATAGCCCAGCACTAATTGTCACCTTAGAAAAACTCTAGTTGAGCACATATGGCAGCAAATTTGAGAGTGTACGGAGATTTGATGGTGTTTTTCACAGTGCTATAGTCATGTCTCCACAGTAACATTCAGGGTTGCCAGGTTTTCACAACAAAACCCGCCCAATTGTTATTCAAAACTAGTCCAAAACTACTCAAGTCTGTTCTGGGGGTTAAATATAATATAAGTATAATATAAACATACATTTAACAAAATTGTTTTTGTCAAGATTCCCCTGGTAAAATTTGTATTCCAGGGGCTAAATATCACATTTTTAGGGTCGCTTCAACTCAAAGAAATTAAAAAAAACCCACAGCAACAGTGTTAAAGTAGCCCATTTCCATGGGAAAACCGCAGACTTGGTAACACTGACTACTCTGATTGGTGGAGCTCTCTTTAGGATTGTGACTAATGTAGTTCCTCATTCTGAATATCACAAGTAGTTTTTAAGTCTGCTAAAGTCCTTATGTTGTTTTGAATTATATAAAACACTGCAGGTTCCTTCATCTCCGTTCTCACAACTCCTCAAAGATGCCCTGACAGGAATTAAGGAATAACTCCCACACACACCCTCATCCTGGTGTTTCATTTTTGTGTTTCTTCTATCTGTTCACATTGTTCAAGAATGTGACTCTTGTCACTTAATTAGGCAAAAATGAGGTTGACTAATTTACCTTATTAAATTAATTAACAGTTGGAATTAGGTTTTTCAAAATGATTAGCATTCCTGTGGTGGTTTACATATTGTTACTTATTCAAACACTAATTTACAAGATATTATTAGACGTGATTAAGTGATCTTGTGTACACACACAATCTCTTTCTCTCTTTGTTTTCAGCCTTGTCTTGTTAAAATGACAAACAATGGTACATTGTGTTGTCAAAGCACTAGCTGCTGTCAGTAGATATTGCAAAGAACAATGCGAGTTAAATAAATAAAACACTGCCTTTGTCTTTTCTCAGTAAGGACCCGAGTCAACAGCGAGTAAAGAAGTGGGGCTTCTCGCTGGACGAGGCTTTAAAGGATCCAGTGGGCCGTGAGCAGTTTCTTAAATTCCTGGAGTCCGAATTCAGCTCAGAGAACCTCCTGTGAGCTTTCCATCACCATATTTCTCCGTGCTCCTTTCATTTGCACTTCTGTGACATTTTCTCTTTCGTACTCATCCCTCTGTCTTAACCTCCCACTCTGCTTTTAATGACTTGCACAAAATGTAGCAGAACAGGACAAGCAAAAGGTCAGAGCTGCGCTTTAATATCACTGATGAGAAAGAGCGAGTAAATTCACTGATGGTACATGATCATTACCACCTCCAAAGCCTGATCGCTGATGCATTGTGATAAGCTACTGCAAACCACGGGCGTCGTGGGGCAAATGAGGCAGCGGTGGGCCCCAGGAGACGCCCAACCAGGACAGCGAGGCCCCGAAGGGAGCTGCAGAGATAACGCAGGTCACTGGAGCCGTAAAGTGACTGGGCGAGAGATAAAATGCTGCTTGTCTCCATGCATCTCTCATCCTTCTCTTTCTCTCGTATCTCAGCGTATCCCCCAGCTAGGCATCTAATAGCCTCTGTGGGGGCTGTCTTATGTTTACCAGTCTGTGAGGAGAGTGAAAGTGATGTGTCCTCTTGACTGCCTGACTCTCCCCTGGGTCCATTAGGGCCTAAACCACTTCTACGCTGCAGAGATCTATAGAGCTACAGAGCAAGTGTGATATGAGAGTAGAAGCAGTTTCTGGCCGATTGCTTTCCTCTCTCTTTCTCTTTATCTGTCATAGCGAGTGCTGTGCGTGTACTGACTTCCATAATTAACCCAGTGTTTGTTACTCACAAGTTTGGGAATGCCATTGCCATCAGCGTCGTAAAAAGGATCCAAAAGTAACACATGCCAAGTGCTAATTGGGAGTGAAAATTAGCTTTAGGGAGTGAACTTGGCTGTGGAACAGCAACATAATGCATGATTGAAAATAGATTGTAGGAATGATAGTCTGGCCTTCATTTAAACAGAAATGCGTTTAAAGACCAGAATATAAGAAGAAAATCATGATGCCATTGACCAGCGTCACAAATGTTGACATACACTGTAAAAATTAAAAAACACAATTTGTTGAGTCAGCTTAAAATAATTTGTTACCCTGCTGCCTTAAAATTTTAAGTTCAGCCGACTAAAATAAGTTAAGTCAACTTGAAGTGTTAAGTTGTACTAAGTAACAACTTAGATATTTGTGTTTTTTAAACTTAACAGATTGGTAAGTAACCCAGCTGCCTTAAAATTTTAAGTTGATTCAACTCAAATATCTAAGTTGTCACTCAGTATAATTTAACATTTCAAGTTAAATAACCTTTGTTTGAGTTGACTGAACTTTTAAGGCAGCCAGGTTACAAATTATTTTAAGTTGACTCAACAAATTGTTTTTAACAGTGTAGGAACAAAAAAATGTAGACTATATATAGGCTGTGCTGCTTAATATTTTACCGGAACCACCAGATTCTTTGATAAACACACAATGGAAGCACTGATTAAAAAACCTTTTTTAAAAAAACTTTTCTTGCAATTGCAGGTTTACAAAATCTCAATTCTGAGGAAAAAAAGTCAGAACTGCGAGATATAAACTTGTAATTGTGAGAAAAAATCAGAATTGCGATATATAAATGCATTTGTGAGAAAAAGTAAGAATTGCAAGATTTAAACTCACAATTGTAAGAAAAAAGTCAGAATTGCAAGATATAAATGCAATTGCGAGAAAAAGTCTGACTTGCGAAATATAAATGCGTTTGCGAGAAAAAGTAAGAACTGCAAGATTTAAACTCACAATTGTAAGAAAAAAGTCAGAATTGCAAGATATAAATGCAATTGCAAGAAAAAGTCTGACTTGCGAAATATAAATGCATTTGCGAGAAAAAGTAAGAACTGCAAGATATAAACTAACAATTGTGAGAAAAAAGTCAGAATTGCGAGGTATAAACTCGCATTTGCGAGAAAAAAACAGAATTGTGAGATATAAACACGCATTTGCGAAAAAAAAGTCAGAATTATGAGATTTAAATTTGCAATTGCGAGAAAAAAGTCAGAATTGCGAGAAAAAACAATTGCAAGGTATAATCTCGAAACTGTGAAAAAAAAGTCAGAATTACGAGATATAAATTTGCAGTTGTGAGAAAAAAAGTCAGAATTGCGAGGTAAAAAAAAATCGCAATTGTGAGAAAAAAGTCAGAATTGTGAGGTATAAACTCGAAATTGCAATAAAAAAAAACTTTGAGATATAAACTTGCAGTTGCGAGAAAAAAAAATTGTCCGAGTTTTTATCTCGCAACCCGGACTTTATTTTTTCTTTGCAATTGCAAGTTTATATCATGCAATTCTGAGGAAAAAGTCAAAATTGTGAGATGTAAACTCGCAAAAATTGTTTTTACAATTACTTTTTTTTTTTTTTTTTTTTTTTATGAAGTGATGGAAACAGGCTTCCATAACATTTCCATAACATAGATTTACTCTAGAAATTATTCTCCTCATTATCAATGTTAAAAATAGTTGCGCAGCTTAATATTTTTGTGGAAACCATGACAATTTTTTCAGGATTCTTTAATGAATAGAAAATAAAATAAAATAAAAAAACTGCAAAAAAAATTATCTCATTATAAATGTATTTACTGTCACTTTTGATCAATTTAATGCGTTGTTGTTGAATAAAAGTATTAATTACTAATTACTAAAAAACTTAATCTTACCGAGCCCAAACTTTTGAATGGTAGTTTACATACTTAAAAGTTTAATTTTTACAATAGAACAACATATGTTAAAGTTCATTTGATTTGCACCATTCTCCCATGACCAATACTCTACACAGCTGACATTTATTATCACATTCTCTTTAGGTTCTGGTTGGCTGTGCAGGATCTGAAGTGCCGCCCCCTGCAGGAAGTGGCAGCTCGTGCTCAGGAGATCTGGCAGGAGTTTCTAGCTGAGGGAGCTCCCAATGCCATCAATCTAGACTCGCACAGCTACGAGCGCACCAGTCAGAATCTAAAAGACCCGGGCCGCTACAGCTTTGAAGATGCCCAGGTGAGTAACTGTCACAGGAAGCACAGCTCAACCACTGATGGCTTTTGTTCCTTTGAACAATTTCCACACCCTTTCTTGGGCACAACGATTCTACCATATAAACTAAATAGGTAGACATCTTGTGATATATAACAGTTATATAACAGTATTTTTTTTTTTCGAATGTCCAATAATTATTGTGTAAACACATTTTCACAGATGATTGAGGGCTTTTAGGTTTTTTTTTCGATGGAAGGAAGAAGTGTGAAAGCTGCACTTAGGGACAAGTTGTGCCCAAGGCAAAATCTTTTTCATTCTTTGAAATGATGAAAGAGGAACTTGAGGGCTTTGAGCCATTCGGGGAGATTGATGTACAATAATGCTGATGGATCATCTGTTCCTTGTCCTTGTCCTCATGGCTCTGAGTTTGCCTTATGTCTGTCTCCTTCATTTATCTACATTTACATGATTGATGAAAGAGACAGAATAACAGGCATTGCAATGCTCAGAGCCAGAGCGAAAAAGTCTCTCTGGAATTATGAAATCCATTTTATTCCAGAAACTGTCACTATAAGCTAACTGCTTTCAGAAAATTCATAGAATAATTGAAGAATGTGTTGCAGAATCCATGACATTAGTGCGTAGAGCCTGTCAAGATACTTGCCAAGAGTCTGTCAAACGAATTATGCTTTATTTAAAAATAATGTGTAAAAAAAACTCTCCCTCATTGCCTTTATCGGCAACAGGAAAGTCTTATTAATCCTGCTGCATGATATACATTATAAGACAGAGATCGTCTTATCCCTTCGGCGAACTTACATATTTATTCCTGTTTGCATATCTGAAGTTATGATTGAGTGGAAAATAGAAGCTGGATCATGACAAAAAGCTTTTTTTTTTTTTTTTTTTTTTTTTCAGAAAATTCTTGGCTCTTTCTCATTACTTTGCATTGAGGTGCACTCCTTTCGCCCAGGCTGCAAACTCACTGTCAGCCTCCAATGTTTTTTTTCTCTTGCAGGACCACATCTACAAGCTGATGAAGAGTGACAGCTACCCTCGCTTCCTGCGCTCCAATGCTTACCAGGATCTCCTGCTGGCCAGAAAGAAGGTTAGTCTCAATCTCAAATCTCTCTCTGCCGCACGTAATGAATCTGAATAATTTTTCTGCATTTTTGTTTGCAGTATCACTCAGTATTCGTTTTCACAAACCATTCAGCCGTAAGAACAAAAATCAGTGCTAGGATACTGTAAGGGAAAAAAACTGCCAGGACATTTTCCGTTAAAGGAATAGTTCAGCCCAAAATGAAAATTACAGTACATTTACTCACTCTCATGAGTGTGTTTCTTCATCAAAATAAGAAAAATGGAAGGAATTTAGCATTACATCACTTGCTCACTAACGGATCCTCTGCAGTGAATGGGTGCCATCAGAATGACAGTCCAAACAGCAAACATCAATTAAAGGAAAAGTTCACTTTCAGAGCACAAATTTATTCAGAGCAAATTATTTATATAGATAATGTACTCACCCTCTTGTCATCCAGGATGTTTGTGTCTTTCTTTCTTGAGTTGTAAAGAAATTATGTTTATTGAGGAAGGTATTTCAAGAATGTTTTCCATATAGTGGACTTCTATGGTGCCCATGAGTTTGAACTCCCAAAATGCAGCTTCAAAGGGCTCTAAACAATTCCAGCCAAGGAAAACGGGTCTTATCTTGCGAAACGATCAGTTATTTTCTAAAAAAAAAAGTACAATTTATATACTTTTCAACCTCAAGTGCTCATCTTGTCTAGCTCTGTGATGCGCACGCGAACTCTGTGTAATCCGGGTCAATACAGTTAGGGTACGTCGAAAAACTTCCATCTCATTTTCTCCTTAAACTTCAAAATTATCCTAAATAGCTGTTTTACCTTTTTTTGCAAAGGAGCTTTGACTCTTGTTGCACATTTACTTTGTAAGAACTGGGTCGGTACTTCTGGAGCGATGTAGGACGATTTTGAATCTGTAAATTTTTGTTCTGGAAGTGAACTTATCCTTCAATGTCTTGTAAAGTGAAAAGCTGCATTGTTGTAAGAAACTAATCAATCATTAAACTGTTCTGAAGTCATCTATCCATAATATTGCTTTTTCTAGTTAAAAAATAATCTTCTTGTCAGAATCAGGAGAGAAAAAGGCACATATCAAGCACTGTTAAAGGAACACACCACTATTTTTGAATATAGGCTCATTTTCCAACCCCCTCGAGTTAAACAGTTGAGTTTTACCGTTTTCAGATGCATTTAGCCAATCTCTGGGTCTGGCGATAACACATAGATCATTAAATCTGATTAGACCGTTAGTATCTTGCTCAAAAATGACCAAACTGTTTCGATATTTTTTCTATTTAAAGGAGTCATCGGATGCTAAGTTCACTTTTTCATGTTGTTTGAACATTAATGTGTGTTGGCAGTGTATGTACAAATCTACCCTATAATGATAAAAATCTATGCAGTGGTTTTTAATGAATCTGTAAAAATAATATCCCCTTTTTTAAATCGAGCCAGTCTCAGATGCCTGTCGGTGTGGCGTCACACCCACAGAATCCGCTCCCATGATAGTTGATTGACATGAGCGTCTTACCTCAGGTCAGCTGTAACAGTCTGACCTCTTTGTCTCGATGCCGGAGCAGGGATGTAAGTTAGACAGGAATATCTGCGATTGAGGTGTTGTGTTGCTGGATGTAATAATGAACGTAGTGGTTGTCATTTACTCCCGACATCTGAGCCGCTGAAGATGCAGTTTGTTTGTGAAGGGAATGCGCCTCCCGATCTACATATATCCCTCTGTGTTCACACGAATCATTCATGATCCAGCTTCACTTACAGCAGAAGTGAGTATAAGGGTTTTTTTAATGAATCTTTGCCATCGCCTTTCCTAATAATGTGCTAGTTAGCAAGTTTAGGGCTAAACGCGGCTAAAGTAAACAGGCTCTCTCTTTACAGAGAGAAGAGAGGGGCGGGGCGAGCAGAGCTTATTTGCATTTAAAGCAGCCTCGACCAGAATGAGATGATTTTTGCAGAGCTGATTTTGTCAAGGTAAAAAGGGTGTTGTTTTACACAACCATTGAGAATTTTTAACCAAAGTTTATTATAGACTTTTCATTAAGACCCTAAAGAATCATGTCAACTTGTTGAAAATGGGCATCCGATGACCCCTTTAAAACTTGACTCTTCTGTAGTTACATTGTGTACTAAGACCGACGGAAAAGGAAAACTTTTGACAAGGAGCTTGGCAGGTGCAATGATATTACACAGTGCCTGAAAATAGGCTAACTTCCATCAACATAACCGATGTGACCACCTGCCTGCACAGGGAGACTATTTTCGGGTGCTGAGTAATATCATTGCAAAAAAGCATTGTTTTTGCAAGCAAAAACAGTCGAACATGGTCCTTAACAAATATATAGGTGAATACTGAGAAGATAAGGGATGGAGTTTTTTACTGGAGGAAGCATTTTTATTGTTGACGGCACCCATTCACTGCAGAGGGATCCATTGGTGAGCAAGTGATGTACTGCTAAATTTCTTCAAATCTATTCCGATTAAGGAACTTAGATGGCCTGAGGGTGTGTACCTTTTCAGCACATTTTCAGCACTTTTCAGACAATATGTGACCCTGAACCACAAAACCAGTCATAGGGGTTGATTTTATGAAATTGACTTTGTTAGGATAGGACAATATTTGGCTGGGATACAGTTATTTGAAAATCTGGAATCTGAGGGTGCAAAAAATCTAAATATTGAGAAAATCACCTTTAAAGGAACACTCCACTTCTTTTTGAAAATAGGCTAGAATTAAACAGTTGAGTTTTACCGTTTTCGAATCCATTCAGCCAATCTCCAGGTCTGGCGGTAGCACTTTTAGCATAGCTTAGCATAGATCATTGAATCTGATTAGACCGTTAGCATCTTGTTCAAAAATGACTAAAGAGTTTTGATATTTTTCCTAATTAAAACTTGACTCTTCTGTAGTTACATTGTGTACAAAGATGGACGAAAAATGAAAAGTTGCGATTTTCGATATGTCGATGTGGCTAGGAACTATACTCTCATTTCAGCGTAATAATCAAGGAATAATCAATCATGGTTGCTGCTGTACCATAGGTGCAGGAGGCGGAATGATATTACGCCCATGGTATGGCAGCAAAGTTCCTTGATTATTATGCCGGAATGAGAGTATAGTTCCTAGCCATATCAGCCTAGAAAATCGCAACTTTTAATTTTCCGTCAGTCTTAGTATACAATGTAACTACAGAAGAGTCAAGTTTTAAATAGGAAAAGTATCGAAATTATATATGGTCATTTTTGAGTAAGATGCTATCGGTCTAATCAGATTCAATGATCTATGCTAAGCTATACTAAAAGTGCTCCAGACCCGGAGATCAGCTGAATGGATTTGAAAACGGTAAAACTCAACTGTTTAACTCTAGGGAATTTGGACAATGAGCCTATTTTCAAAAAAAGTGGGGTGTTCCTTTAAAGTTCTTAGCAATGCATATTATATACTAATCAAAATTAAGTTCTGGTATATTTATGGTATAAAATTTGCAAAATATCTTCAAGGATATCTTTACTTAATATCCTAATGATTTTTGGCATGAAAGAAAAATCTATCATTTTGACCCATACAGTGTATTGTTGGCAATTGCTACAAATATACCCGTGCTACTCATGACTGGTTTTGTGGTTCAGGGTCACATATTTCAAGCCATAGTTTCTTTTTGACTAAAAACAACAGTCCTGAATTGAATAATTTCTTCTTCACTTGCAAATGAGTGTTCAGTGTTAAGTTTGCACTTATTAAAACATACTAAGCCATCTTATTATGTACTTATCATCAAATGGCCTACTTACTCTACTGCCAATTTATAATTGCTAAACATGAGCGCTTCAGTTCACTTCAGAGCCATTTTACAGTTTAATTCTCTCGGCCCCATTGTGATTCTTTCAGATTAACATTTTTTGTTATCCGTCTACTTTATTTTTACTAACACACATTAACCTGGTGTTGTGCACTGTATCTTTCCCGTTCCCCTCCATTAACCTCGGCTCCACAGCCTGAGACTGAACAAGGCCGCCGCACATCCCTGGAGAAATTCACTCGCAGTGTGGTGAGTGGCACCTGTTGTCTAGAAAGAAATCGACCATCGCCAGTCCTTTAACTTTATTTTAAAATCAAGCTTATCTGGAAGATAGATTTCACAGTTGTAATTTCACTATGCAATAAATTTGACATCTATCTATCTGTGTATCTATCTATAATATATGAAATATTAATATACTATTTGTTATATTTGGAATTTGCGGATGAATATTAGTAGTTGAATCCCAGACGACAAATTTTTTTTAACTGTGCGATTTAAAAAGACCGATTTTAATAATGATGTAATTGTGTTTCAGGGCAAGTCTCTGACAAGTAAACGACTGACAGGCCTCATGCAGTCCTCCTGACGAGTCCTGAACTCTGTTGGGGTTTGTTGGGGTGGAAGGATTGTGGCCATGACGGACCACGTGTATGGACCACCCTCTCTCCAAAACCCACCCGAACACCGCACAGCTACCGACTCTAGATGGCAGCATGCAATAAGTCCAAAAAAAAATCTCCAAACGGCGACAGTGCTGTCTGTGTCTATTAAATCAGTGACTGCAAAGACCGCATACATGAATGTCAGATTTCCCAGTACCATCTAGAGAACCATTTTACGTTTGTTTGATACCTATAACCAAACTGCAGCAAGGATGGGACTGTCTCGCTGGATTGCTGTTTAAAACATTCACTGTCAGATATGAAAACAAGGTGTGCTGTATGTCAACGCTAAGCATTCGGATGAAGCGAGGATGTGTCTCAAATCTTCAGAGCATTCCAAAGGAGTGAAGAACATGACAAGGGCTTTCAGTGACTGTGTTCCCTCAGTCAAGGTTTGCACAGAACTTTTCGTCATATACTTTTATGTTGGACAGTCACTGAATGTGAAGAAATGAAGGGGTTTGGAAAAGCACATTGTTATTACTCCTGCCATTTTGAAGAAACTAGAATTATTTATCTAACTACAGGCCGTGTTATACTCACCTACTGTATTAGCACATGATACTTCTAACTGAGATGAGAGAATAATGAAGAGCGATACCAGACTCAGTTTTATTGAGGAATAAAGAAATATCGACCGGGATAATAAAAACTGTTAGTGTTTCGGGATGATTCAGAGCACAGAATATTGCTTTTGCACAAAAATTACACCAGTGAGGAACGAAGGATACCAGAGATGCGAGTCCTGCTCGGTCAGTCCCTGCTGAAAAAAACAATAGACACCAGAACAAAATTTGTAATGGTTTTACTGGTTATAATGGGACTAATGAAAACTATAATGGACCTTATTCGTCTCTACTGGTAATTAGTCACCTTCTACTGGTGGCTTGTTAAAACCAATAAATCCCAATGGAATATGCCCCAAAACACACACTACAGAACACATTTTTTAATGGTTTTAAAAGTTGATGGTTTGTAATGTTCGTACTGGTATGTGTAGTGGAAACCATTAGAATTTTCTGTGATGGTTATATTGTTTTTTTTCAGCAGGGAGTGTGTTTCCTGAACAGCTTTACAGCTAAATGTCCAAACAAATAACTTTAAAGATTATGGAGCATCTATGGAGGCCCATTTTGCCACATAATAAAATCACAACCCTGAGACTTTGTTTCATATCCAAAGTAACCTGGTTTGTCGTGTCTGTCGGCGCATTGTCAGTTTCCTCTTTGGGTCTTCTAACAATTATGATTTTATCTCATAATTGTGTCTTAGTATCTCATTTTGACTTTTTATTTCGTAATTATGACGTATAAAGCTGAAATTATTGGATATGAAGTCATAATCTCAACATTTGTGTCATAATTATGATTTTTTCTTTATCCTCTGGGGTCGAAAAACTCACAATATCACACAATTCTGACTTTATACAGTACCAATCAAAAGTTTGAAGATTTTTCAAAAGTTTTTTAAAGAATTCTCTTCTGCTCACCAAGCCTGCATTTATTTGATTCAAAATACAGCAAAAAGGGGGCATTATAGAAATAGATACATTAATTTAGCAAGGATGCTTTAAATTTATTAAGGTGATGATAAAGACATTTATAAAGTTACAAAAGATTTTTATTTCAGAAAAATGCTGTACCTCTGAACTTTCTATTCATCAAAGAAACCTGAAAATATTCTACTCAGCTGTTTTCAACTTAATAATACGTTTTTTGAGTAGCAAAACAGAATATTAGAATGACTTCTGAACGATCATGTGACTGAAGTAATGATTCTAAAAATTCAGCTTTGAAATCAAAGGAATAAATTATATTTTAAAATACATTCAAATAGAAAACAGTTATTTTAAATAGTAAAAACATTTCAAAATCGTACTGTTTTTGCTGTGGATCAAATAAATGCAGTCTTGGTGAGCAGAAGAGACTTTTTTAAGTAAAAATCTTACTGTTCAAAAACTTTTGACCGGTAGCGTATGTTACAATCATGATTTACCAAAGCAATTTTTTTTTCTCATGTGGCAGAAATGGGTTCTGTAATCATCTGGTATTACTGTATGTTTGAAGCCAACACACTGGTCCTTATCAACTATGTTTGTCTTTGCTTTAATGAATGGTATTGTAGTTTGGAATGTAAACACTTCATGTCGCTTTGTATCAGTGTTGTGATTAGTATGATGATGATGGTGATGAGGATGATGATTTGCTGAGCACAAATATCAAAATCACAGCTCTTTTAACATATCAACAGTAGACGATGTTTTTGCGGGATTACCATCCATTAGAAAGGTGTTTTTCATGCAGGACACTGAGCAGCCAACCCCAGCCGCATTTTTGTATTCTTTTGCTTGCATTGTTTCCTAAAGCAGCCTCACTGCCAGAGACGCATAGACTTAAGCTGCTGGAATACATAAATGAATTCTCTCAGTTGTCTTTAGCCCACAAGTTTAAAGACAGTCAAACGGTTGACATAGCACGTTTCCTCTACATACTTTCAGGTAGTTAATTTGTTGACTCATAACTGTACATTAGGTTGAAATGGAATGTATAGACTTTGCAGCAATCCTGGATATGGAAGATGCTGTGTAGAATACTGAACGTGGAATATACAGTAACTTAGAGGCACAAGTGCCATATTCAGCACAAAACTATGCATGGAATATTTCTAAAGAGTTTTACTGCTTTTAGACTTTTTTTTTTCTTCATTGGCAAAGATCAGGGTCCAATAAGTCAAGATAATGTAAAGAAGGACCTGAAGTCCTGAGACATTCAATAAACATTCAGTTTGGAGAGCTCTGGAATGGAATCCTTTTCATTTTTCTCTGCATGGACGCCATTTTATGTCAAATACTTTTGGTTTGTAAAGATCCATTTAACACATATTAAACGTTTAACATAGCAATAGATGTATTGCTACATCAAAGCATTGTGCTTCAATAAGCTAAATTTGATTTAGTATTTCTCTTTCATAATACTGAACTGAGATCAGTATTCAATGACAATATATAGGAAGGAGGTGTCTTTGCTCATCTTTTAGTGTGTATATGCTGCTCTCTAGTGGTAAACATGACATGTACAACTGTGAAATCATCATAGACTTGGTTTTACTTTTTTATTATTTTTAAATTTTACATTACAACAAGAATAAAAAGAAACAGACAAGAAATAAACTAAGTACAAAACGATTCTTGTGATTGCAAAGGATTAAAAAGTCAACATTTGTGTTTGAATACAGATGATTATATACAAGAAGTGTCATTGTAACAGGCCATTACACAGATAAACTGGGAATATACAGTACTTTATTTTCTACTTTTGGACTAGATTAATTCATTTTGTAAGATGCTTGATACTTGTGTTGGTATAATGGAGCTGTTTCTAGCTTAACCCCGGGTTATCGTCTTTTTAAACCTGCTTTTAACCCTAGGCAATAAAAAATATTGCACTTTTTTCTTTAGAAGAGGATTTAGCAGTGGGTTATGAAACCTGAAACAAAAAATCTAGAGTCAAATTCCCCTTCAAGGAGTGCAATAGTGCCCGTCCACTTTTTAAGTGCCCTTGGTTTAGGTAGCATTTTTCCCATGGGGATTTGTAGTTCTCATTAATGAATTATAAGATTTGAAACCTGTCAGGTGAGTCAGAACATTACAAACTTTGATTTGAAGCAAAATGTATTTGAAAATAAGACAGTGAGACAAGGTACAAGACTGTACCAGACAGCTTTAATGAGGATAAGAACTACAATCCCATGAAGCATTGTGAATGTCAAATTAAATTAAACTAAAGCTGCATTCACTCCATGTCATAATTCCGAGATGACAATATGTGACATTGTACTCGAGCTGAATTATGGCAAAACTATTAACATCAAAGCCCTCAATGTCAGGGTTGCCAGGTTTTCACAAGAAAACCCACCTAATTGGCCCAAATGCGTTTTGAGGGGGGTCCCCAGTTAAAAATCGCATTCTGGGGGGTAAAATACGTGTTTTTTGGCGGGCATCCCCTAGTAAAATTTGCATTTCATGGGCTAAATATAACATTATTGGGGTCGGTTCAACCCGCAGACATGAATAACAACCCGCGGCAACAGTGTTAAAGTAGCCCAATTCCGCGGGACAACTGCGGACTTGTCAACAGTACCCCATGTGCTCCTGACTCGTAATTACAACTTGTAAACTGTGAATGTTCTGATGTTCCGACTTGGACAGATGTACCACCTGACTGCCTCCAGGTTCATTTTGGCGCTACTTAAGAGTCCGACAACATGGGATGCTATGAGTAAAATGTCATGTGTTGTCATCTCGGAATGACGGTAATGACGACATAGCGTGAACGTAGCATAAATTAGGTTTTGTTTTTTTGGCACAGTTTGCTTGTTGGGATTCTCTGATTGGTGTAAATTTTTGCGGAATCATGGGTAATGTAGTTTTTCACCAGGAATTCCACTAATTAACAGCAAAAGCATATGGTGTGTTGTATTTAAGTTTTACAACATACCAACAAATACCATAAATTAACAACCTCACTTTTTTAAGCAGTTTATAAGTAAAAATCATTAAAAATCAGTTCCCCTGTGGAGAAAATAGATTGGGATTTTTATTTTGACTATTGCACTCTATAACAGGTAGTTGTTTAGTAACAAATAACCAATCATAAACCTGAAAAGTGCCTACTTTATTAAATATTTATAAATATTCAATAGTTTCATGTAGTCACAGAATAATATGTTAAGTTCAAACAGAAATGACTGGAAAAACGTGTGACCCTGGACCACAAAACCAGTCTTAAACAGCATGGGTATATTTGTAGCAATAGCCAAAAATACATTGTATGGGTCAAAATTATAGATTTTTCTTTTACGCCAAAAATCATGTTCCATGAAGATATTTTGTAAATTTCCTACCGTAAGTATATCAAAACTTAATTTTTGATTAGTAATATGCATTGCTAAGAACTTCATTTGGACAACTTTAAGGGTGATTTTCTCAATATTTAGATGGTTTTTTTTTGCACCCTCAGATTCCAGATTTTCCAATAGTTGTATAACAAACCATACATCAACGGAAAGCTTATTTATTCAGCTTTTATTGATGTATAAATCTCATTTTCAAAAAAAGTGACCCTTATGACTTGTTTTGTGGTTTAGGGTAACATATATTCTTATAAAAAGTCTACTCCAGACAGAACGAGACGACTTGATATTTAAACTAAGTGCATGCTGTGTTCCTCATCAATATCGACAAATACCTAAAAAAAGAATGTTAACCCGGGGTTTACAAATCTACAGTCTAAATAAACAGGTACTGAACAGTACAAAACATGAAAAAAGACAAATGAAGGTTTAGATTTAGAATGGGTTAACAGTTTTTAGTGCGAAAAGTCATACTGTATCAACTGTCAGTTTTTTTTTTTTTCCTAAACAAAAATCTTAGTCCAAAGGCCTAACTATGGTTAGATGAATGATCTCTAAGCATCATCAAAGCTAGTTTAATTTTGGAACCTTTAATACATTTATTAAGCTGAAAAACAAATGTAAATGTGATGTAGATGACCTTTAAAATAGATAAAAATGCATAGCTAAAATATTCAACAGATCGCAAGATCTGGAGAGCGTTGATGAATTGGCTCTGAAAATAGAGCCTCTAATGTTTTATACAGGTGAAGGAGGTGGGAATGACATGAGAGAATGTCCAGATGGAAATAGAAATGCTAATATATCACGAGTAGAGAAATACAAAATGGAGTGAACAGATGTTTCACACAGAGAGGTATGAAGGGCTCCAAACAGGCGGATGGAACAATAGAAGGTTCTAGAACACACAAAACTGGAATGTTCCTGGAGCACAACCAGATATGTCTGACAAAATGTAACGAAAGATTAAACAGTCTAACGCCTTCACATTTTATAATTACAAAATCTAACCTAAAGGAAAAAGCTGGCTTGAAAAGGCAAAGCAAAGCATGCCAGTATAATCGTAGCACAAGGACAGGCATAATAGCTGTATTTGAATATGATGGCTATCATGTAATTTACCAACCACACGATTGTCTGCTAAATTATATGTATAAAAGAACAAATACAAAAACACTCAACAGCATTATTTTCCAGTCCTGAAGTCAAACCTGCTTCAATACATGGAAAAACTATTTTTTTGCCATTTAGTTTGAAGATGTTTTCACAATAACTCATATACTAAGCTCTAAATGTCTGCCTGAATGATGATCCCAGTAAAAAAGATGAGCTTCTAATCACATTTATCCTCTTTACACCAAAACAGCCAGAAATGTCTTGTGGGCTTACAAACATTGAAAACATGATTAAAGTTAATAGAAACCAGCTAAAATGAAAAGGACTTTGCTTTATATCACTGGTGTGTGTCTCTGAGTAAGTTTTATGTTGAAACTGGCATTGTCAGTCGTAATTTCAAAGGCATAATAGCTTAGAATCAGCTCAGGAGCTTCTGTGTGTATAAGAGGTTGATTATCACTTCATTCAGTTGCAATATTATAGTTCTCGTGCTGGTGTTGCTATTTAACTAAGTACTTTTTATATAATACGACTCGTGTTTCTAGGTAATCGGACAATCTGGACTCAAACCTGCCTTTGGATTTGCAAGATGTGAGGTAGACTACCGATTGCTTAGGTTGAGGAAAATGTTTGTAACACGGAGGTAGAGGGAGACTCCACTTCACACTACTGCAGGAGGAGAGCTACAGAGCAAAACCAAGACAAACATTCATCCTGAGTCTGCTGTGCGTGTCTGTGTGTGTGACTGTGTAGAACCTCCTCGCAACGCTTACGGCTCTCCGAAACCAGATGCCTTATCCTTCAGCAGATCAATACAGAGATGACAACTCCAACTTCCTGTTTGGACAAAACAGATACTAAGGTAACTAAATAGAGCAGACTCACATGTGTAGCATGTGTATTTGTTTATTGTGTGACTGTTTGTTTATCTATTTACTTGTCCATGTTGTGTACTGTAAATCAGTGTCATAAATATATACAGTTGAGGTCGAAAGTTTACATACACCGTGCAGAAACTGCAAAATGTTAATTATTTTACCAAAATAATAGGGATCATACAAAATGCATGTTATTTTTTTTTAGTACTGACCTGAATAAGATATTTCACATAAAACACATGTTGAATTTGTAAAAAATTACCCTGTTCAAAAGTTTACATACACTTGATTCTTAATACTGTGTTTTCTGTTTAGTGATAGTTGTTTGTGAGTCCCTTTTTGTCCTGAACAGTTAAACTGCCCTTCAGGTCCCACAAATTCTTTGTTTTTTTAGCATTTTTGTGTATTTGAACCCTTTCCAACAATGACTGTATGATTTTGAGATCCATCTTTTCACACTGAGGACAACTAAGGGACTCATATGCAACTATTACAGAAGGTTCAAACGGTCACTGATGCCCCAGAAGGAAAAACAATGCATTAAGAGCCAGGGGGTGAAAACTTTTGAACACAATTAAGATTTTTCTCATTTTGCCTAAATATCATAATTTTTTTCATTTAGTACTGCCCTTCAGAAGCTAGAGAAAATATGTACAAGTTTCCCAGAAGACAAAATAAGTTCGATTTACCCTGATCTTTAAATTCAAAAAGTTTTCACCCTCGGCTCTTAATGCAGCGTGTTTCTTTCCGAAGCATCAGTGAGCATTTGAACCTTCTGTAATAGTTGCATATGAGTGAAAAGATGCATCTCAAAATCATACAGTCATTGCTGGAAAGGGTTAAAATACACAAAAATGAATTTGTGGGAATTGTGTGAATCAAGTGTATGTAAACTTTTGAACAGGGCAATTCTTAGAAATGTAACTATTATTTTGCCTTGTGGACTATATGTAAACATCTTTTATGTGAAATAACTTACTCAAGTCAGTACTAAACAAAAAATAACATGCTTTTTGTATGATCCCTCTTTTTTTTCTAAAATAACTAACATTTTGCAGATTCTGCTAAGTGTATGTAAACTTTCGACCTCAGCTAATACAGGGGTCTTCAGTGGTGGGTCATTAGAATTTCAAGGGGTCTGTCAATTATGTTTTTAATGTGATTTTTGACAATTTTTTTAAAACACACATATATATATATATTAAAAAATTGAGTTTTTAAGTTAAACTTTAAAAGGATAGTTAACCCAAAAATGAAAATTCTGTCATTAACAGAATGACGCATGTGTCATAATGCTCTCGTTAACACACTGTGGACACTGACACAGAAGAGAAGAAATTGATGAATAAAATTATTTTTGATTTCTTTGCCTGCAAAAAGCATTTATGTAGCTTCATAAAATTATGGTTGAACCACTGATGTCTCATGGACTATTTTATCGATGTCTTTACTACCTTTCTGGGCCTTGAACGTGTCAGTTGTGTTAGTGTCTAGGCAGGGTCAGGAAGCTCTCGGATTTCATCAGAAATATCTGAATTTGTTTTCCATGAACAAAGGTCTTACGGGTTTGGAACAATATGAGGGTGATTAATTAATGAGAGAATTTTCATTTTTTGTGAACTATCCCTTTATAACCAAACCTATAATGCACGTTAATATATTCACAGACATGACAACAATCCACACTAATCTGGCAGATTTTAGATCTTGAATGATGCAATTCTATTACTGATTTGTAATATCTATTATGCTTTTACGAAGTGATCTTACCCTCGGGTGGCTGTGTCATTGGAGGCTTAAGACAGTACATGTGGTATCCCCGATCACAGTCATCACAGAACAGAAGCTGATCCTACAAAATTAAAGGGCGTCACCAAGCTGTTAGCTCACACGCACTTAGCCATATGAGCAGGCTTGCAGAAACATGCATGCTAGCAACACGCTGTGTCAACAATGTCAAACAAGTAAAGGGAGCTTTAAGAATCTTGTTTGAGATGTTAGATAATCTAAAAAGTATTTCTTCATGCTCACACACTATTTTAGACAGGGTTTAACACTCACGTCGTTCTCAGAGGTGCCACACAGACTGCAGGATTTACACTCGATGCACTGCCACTTGTACGTTCGAACAGCCCGCATCATGTTGTCTGTGAACTGCAGACATGACGGATGGCCTGGTGAAAGAGAAAGATGAAACAATAATCCAACAGAAGGAAGAGGAGCTAAACTCAGACTATTAGATTATCTTCAAATGTACTTCACTATAATCAATGTAATTTAGAAAAATGAGAAAATGTGAAAAATTTGAAAGTTTCTTAATGTAATTTATATAGTTTAAGGTAGATTGATATGTTAATGGATGGATGGAGGAATATACAGATAGATAGATAGATAGATAGATAGATAGAGGCAGACAGATAACATTAAAGGGATAGTTCACCCAAAAATTACAAATTTGTCATCATTTACTTGTCCTCAGGTTGTTCCAAACCTGTGTGAGTTTCTGTCTTCTGTTGCGCACAAACGGTAACCAAACTGTTGACGGTAGCCATTGACTTCAACATTCTTCAAAATATCTTCTTTTGTACTAATCAGAAGAAAGACTCTCATATAGGTTCGGAACAACTTGAGGGTGGGTAAATGATGACAGATTTTTCATTTCAAGATTATGACAGGAACGTGAATGAAAAAAAGTGATTACACACGATTTGTGTGGTAGGAACAAACAACAGTTTCCCCTAAACACCTCCACCTTCTGTTCTGCCCTCCACACACAGAGAGAGGGTGAGCACAGGTTTGGAAAATGCCAGATGGTTCTGTAACCTCACATGTCTGTCTTTCTCTCTCTCTCTGTCTTTCTGTCTCTTAGGGAGGTGTCAGTTCCTCGGCCTGCTCATTTCCTCAATGAAACTGTGAGAACAGCAGGTTCCTCGTGCTTGGATGCCCAGTAAAGCATGTGCAGTCTTCCCAGTTTGGAAAGCATGTGGGGCCTTGGCATGAAGTCGGATGTTATGTGAAGCTCTTTCCCTACAGGGAGTTTCATAAGCGTTGCTACCTCGTTCCTCTTCGTGGCTCTGTCCCTGGTATTGACATGCAGAACTATGTTGAATATATTAAGCCACATTATGCTGACATTTAGACATACATCTTTTGCCTTGGTTTTATTTCCTGCAAGTATATAGAAACATGCCTGATTTAAAGGGATAGTTCACCCAAAAATGAAAATCACCCCATGATTTACTCACCCTCAAGCCATCATAGGTGTATACGACTTTCTTCTTTCAGAAGAATACAATCGAAGTTAAATTTGAAAATGTCCTGGCTCTTCCAAGCTTTATAATTTCTAATTTCATTTGGTATCTGTCCACGGCGCCCAGCTTGTACTTGTACGAGTTGTTCTAGACGCGACGTGACGCTTCTCGTCCATTGTGCGACCGACTTTAACAGTCAGAGCACAGGCTTTTTGCTTCCTCTACAGGAGAAAGAGGCTCACAGTGTCACCGATTTGGTGCACTTCTTCAGCGAAATAAAGGTTTGTACACATTTTATTTCAATTATAGTCTTTACTGTGCTGTAAATTGTATTATTTTATGCAACGCAACATACAGGGAGGAGATGTCAGTCAGCTGCATCAGCAGCGGTAATTTCGCATGATGGAAATGCCTTTTGCCTGATTTTACTCATTATAATACTGAATTTAATTTAATTTGATATTAAAATATGTTGTCTAATCTCAGTACTGTTTGTTTATGGGCAGGTTATGGAGTCAGTCACGGCATCTTTCAGCTACAAATGAAACGTGAGGCGGCGGTCTGAGGTTTGTAGTTTCACCGGTGAACAGCATCCCATCACCAGCTCAGATTTCAACGACACACCGGCACGAGAATCGGCACTATTTCGGTGAAAAGTGATTACAGAGAATGATTGAATACACTTACATTAAAATGCTATTTTTGTAGCATTTAGACATTTAAAATGTTCCATTTTTTATTTCTAAAATGCTTGATAAATGAGTTTAAATGTATGTAATATTGTAAACTATGCTGTATTCATCCAAATAAATGCAATTTGTCCTATATTTTTGTCCGTGGGTGTTTTTGCTTAATGATAAATGTTCATCTTTTGATTATTGCTGTTGCCTCCATAATTCTGTGTTTGATTTTTAATTTCCCATTTTAAGTCAGCAATATCATAGTTTGAAACAGTTGACTTAAATAAAACAACCCAGCATGTTGGGTAAAAACATAAAAACAAAACAAAAATTACCCAGCATGTGTTCTGTCTGATATTTACCCAGTGTTGGGTTGACAAATAACCCAAGTCAGGTTGTTTTTAACCCAGCATTTTTTAGAGTGTATTCTCGTGAGAACCATTCTTTTTGTAGCAAATGAAAACCAGTCACCAGGCTTATATTGAAATCCTCCCAACATTTTTATTTACAAATTCGCATTTTGTACTTCCAATTCATTACCAGTGTTTTGTTTTTGCTCTTTCTTTTGTGCTTCCGCGTTCGTCACTTCTCACTGGAGTTTACGTCTACGTTGTCCACTAGAGATGAAGCTAGTTTATAAAATTTTAAATATGAATATTTTTCTTACACAATTGCATTGATTCACTTCAGAAGGCCTTTATTTCCTGGAGCATGTGGAGCACTATTTATGATGGATGGATGCATTTTTCAGGCTTAATTTTTGGGTATTTCAGGTATTTGGGTATTCGTCTGAAAGAAGAAAGTCATAAACACCTAGGATGGCTTGAGGGAGAGTAAATAATGGGGTAATTTTAATTTTTGGGTGAACTCTCTCTTTATGATGTTAATCTTGATGAAATACATATAAAATATGAAAAATTCTATCTAAAATAAAATAAGTTCTGTCAGTTGCATTGAAATTATAGACTACAGTGGCCCCCAAAATTATTCGGACACAAGCTATATTTAAAAGGAGTAGTTCCAGCACAAAATTTACTCACCCCCTTTGTCATCCAAAATGTTCATGTCTTTCTTTCTTCAGTTGTAAAGAAATTGTCTTTTGAGGAAAACATTTCAGGATTTTTCTCCATATATTGGACAGAACTTACAAAATGCAGCTTTAAAGGGCTCTAAACAATCCCAGCTAAGGAAGAAGTGTCTAATCTAGTAAAAAAATGACAATTTCTATATTTTTTAACCTCAAATGCTTGTCTTGTCTAGCGCTGCGATGTTTACAAAGTGAACATGCAAAGAAGGTCAAACGGCCGTTACAAAAATAGGTAAAACAGCGATGTAGAACGATTTTGAAGTTAGAGGTGAAAATGAGACGGGAGTTTTTCAACATACCCTAAAGCCTAAAGCCGGGCTCACACTACAGGATTTTTTCAATTCTAACCGATTATAAAAAATCTGGTTGCAGCGCACACATCGCGCTGCATCGGGACCGATCGAGGTGCTCGACAAGATTTTTGCTCTGATTCTCAGGAGGGGAAAATCAGGGCAAAATCGGGCTAAAAATCCTGTAGTGTCTGCATGCGCATGTCAGAGCTAGACAAGACGAGCCTTTGAGGTTAAAAAGTATATACATTTTACAATTTTTTTTTTTTTTAAGAAAATAACCAATTGTAGACAAGACCCTTCTTCCTCGGCTGGGATCGTTTAGAGCCCTTTGAAGCTGCATTTAAACTCCACTTTAAACTGAGAAAGTCCACTATATGGAGAAAACTCCTGAAATGTTAATTTTGTAATTTTGTAATTTTTTTACGACTGAAGAAAGAAAGACATGAACATTTTGGATGACAAGGGGGTGAGTACATTATCTGTATATTTTTAATCTGAAAGTGAACTAATCCTTTAAACATGTATGAATGTAAGGAAAACATGGCACCTTTTTCAAGCTATTGGTTTCACAATAATACTTTTACTAAGTTTCCAATCACAAAACAATATATTATTCAAAATTAAGACAGCTATAAGAACGTCCATGTGAACTTTAGAGAAAATGACTTGAGCAAAAGTGCTTTGTTCTGAGATAATGTTTAGCATCATTTATTTGCAGACTTATTTTGATATTTCAAGTGTTCGAATTCTTTGAGGTCACTTGCCCTCTGTTTTCCTTTTTTGAAACAAAATTAACTCAAAGAGTACTTCATAAAATGTAAAATGTTTAATGTTTTTCAGTAACAAAATCCAGTGAAAGACTTGCAGGCTGACATTTGGAGTAACAGGACTCAGCAGCGACCACAGCATGGATGACAGGTTGCATGAAGTGAGTTCTGTGTGTTTGTGTGGTTTGTGCCACAGCTCTACATGACACAGAAGCAGTTACAAGCATCATCTCTAGCCATGTTGCCCTTTGGCTTAGGTTTAAATGAACTAAAGTTTGAATGTTAAACATTGAAACATTTCCTTAAAGTTTAGACATCAAAACACTGGGAGAAATATCATCAGGAGCTGTTCGAGAACAACGGCTTTAGCCTGCAACAGTTCGTGGGCCTATATACATTATACAATATCTTAATAAATTATATGATCGTTTTCCAAAAATGAACGCCCTGAAATAGAGACAAGATCGAAAGCATACGGAACATTTTTCGCAATTCAAAAGTGACACATGAGTTCACCATAACAATAAATAGAAGAGCTTTAAAGAGCTAATTTGGTTCATACAAAATGGATACACTGAAATATCCCCATATTAACTGGGTGACGTCCCTGTGGCTAATGTGGATTGTGCCTTTTATTGCATGTATTCTGTTTCTAGTTCACATTTACTGCATTTTCCTATTGAGTGTAGGAAGCTTATGTGCTTGAAATCCAGTGTATTATTAGTATTATTATTAGTATTATTTGCACTTACACATACACAGTCAAATCCTCAGAGCTGGATCTGTTAACAAAGGTGAATGGTCCAGATTTTATTTGCAAAACAAAGCCTTCATGAGAATCATTGCACATATGCTACAATTGTACCCCTTCTTGTACCTGTTGCTTAAGGAGAGTTTCCTGAATCGTAAAGGGAAGTTACTCCAAAAATACCAGTCCTTTTGCTTCAAGCAAACTAGGGAGAGGCCAAGTATCATGTATCCTCCAGCAAACACGGGATTTCAGATTTCATTTTTTTGTCGTTGTTCTTGTAGCTGTCCTGAGAAAGGAGGAGAGATGGACATTGAAATGCCAACTGGCTCTTACCTCTCTGCAAACTGTCCTCCCTTCCCTCTGGATCCAATCAGGGCCAGGCCTCAGCCCATTCTCTGCCTTCCCGCGATCCCTTTCTTTGCAAATATCGTATTTATCCAGAGGTAGGAAAAAAAAACCCTCTTCGCTATCCGACCTACAGACACACGTTGAGTATTTTCTCCTCCTTGAGGTTTGAAATTCTTTAATTTCTATTTCTAAAGTAAATTTCCACACAGTAGGCATTTTATCTTACATGGCGAAGTGTAGTCCGCGTCCACACATTGGTAACGTCCCTGCAATTTTCCTTGACGGAAAACAAACAGTCCAGAAGTAATGGCTCCTCTGTCCAATAACTAGCACCTCTCAGTATACAGAAGTGTGAAGCAATAAAAACAACATTCCTTAATTTATAAAAGGCTGCAACTTGTCCTTTGAAAGCAATTCCTGAAGTGTCTGGAGTTGTGAATCCGTTACGCATGCTGCTGCAAAACAACAGGAAAAAAAGGGGAAAAAAAAAAAACAATAGGCAGCAGACACATGCCCATAGTTTCTCTGATGCTGTTTTCTTGAGGTTTCTCCTTTGTCTATCTGTACTGAGGTGAGCCTGTGCTGTCGTCGGACAGAAGCCCGTCCAGGTCGTCCTCCTCAAAGCCGTGAAAGGTGGACGCCTCGCTTTCTGACGTGTCGCCGAACATGTCCAGGACTCCGCCCGTCCTCCTCTTCGCCCTGGTCCCACCGACGCGATCAGCTGACATGCATGACGGACATATCAGCATCACAGTGGAAACACACACAAGTAACACTGCAGTCAGCTAGGACTCACACTCCTCTGAGCTTTGGACAACTTGCAGTCTTTGCTGTTACTCATACATTAAGCGAATATGTGCTTATCACTGCTTGTAGATTAACGTTGCGGCGCATTAATAGCTGTAAGTGAATCGTGAATCATTTACAGGGATTGATTACCCAAAATGAAAATTCTGTCATTATTTACTCACTGATTGACGGAACACAAAGTCATACCGGTTTTTGAGGTGAATGACAGAATTTTCATTTTTGTGTGAACTATCCCTATAAAAAAATTTCTGTTTGTTTGTTTTACTGAGGAATACATCATTTGGTCTCTCCCTGTTCTTGCTATACCATTCGATTATGAGAAGGCAATGAATCACACAGCCAATAAAAAAAAACAAACATAAGGAATGGAAGCATATGAGCAAAATAAATATGAGGATATTTTGCGCACATGAACTGAAATAACTGATAGTGCCCTAAAACGTTTTGAGCATGTTAATATGGAATAGTTAACCCATTCAAGGTCATTTGCTAGCAAAAGCACTTGTGTAAAATAAAAAATGCAAAACACAAGCACACAAAAAGGCCACATCACATATAAATGCTCATTCTCAACACTGCAGGATTTGGCTCACACGTCTATACTTGCAAACACAATGCACATTCTAAATGCAAGCGTGGGGTTTTATTGTTTTTCATTCGAAACTTCTATTTTTTTAAAGACCATGTGGATTGATTTGGTAACTATACAGAGCAAATGTTCTCAGGTCTGCCGTCTTAAAAACTTTTCATGTCAACCTAAGCAGTCTGAATTAGATGCTTTTGGACTTTGTAGTCTTGGCATCAGCCATGAAAAACGGCATGACGTAACGTTTCTTCTGTTTGATTGAATCCCATGACACTCCCACAGCAGTTTCACAGAATTGCACCTGCTTTTCCTTTCAACTCTTATGAAAATAAACTGTGATCTAGCCTTGGTCAAAACAGACGTAGCAGAAAATTAATATCAACTAGATCATAGAAGGTTTTTACTTAAATGTCTTTTGTATGGCAACCAAATAATCTTAGCATTACAACTGACCAAAATAAGGACCAAATATTATTTTTAATATACATTTTTGTTGCACAAAAGATTTTTAAGTAAAAAAATTATATAGTAATTGTTAATTTTCTTATTGCACATCCAAAAGTTATCAAAAGCAGTGAGACTCTTCATATTGAGGTCTTTGTATTATGTTACTGATTACATTTTTAGTTAATAAGTAGTGCTGTCAAAATTAGTGCATTGATGTAGGCGAATAATTTTTCCAGTTTAACAGCATTCAAAATATTTAACGCAGGGGCGGGGCTAAGGTTGGCCAGCCTACTCACTACTGCTTCTGTCTCTTTTTTTCTTGAAAAGATGTGCATTTATTTAGTTGCAGAATGTCTTCACGACCGCGGGAGACAAGCGAGCGCGGGAAAGATACAGGCAGGGGCGGAGCCAGAGATCTGACATCTGATTGGCCACTCCAGGTGCCACCCCAGTAATTAACATGCTACTATTTCATTTTCTTTGTTTATTCGTACTAAAAGAAGTGTTTATTTTAGACTCAAACTCAAGGGTGCGACGCGTATTGTGTTAGTGGCGGATGGTTCACATGCGCTCCCGCTTTGCCTCAGTTAAAGCGAGGCAGGGGGGGCATTCTCAACTTTATTCGCTTGAAATAAACATCGAATGCACATCCGATCCATGTTGAAAGATACACTATAACTTACTGAATGTATAGTGTCTCATGTAATCACTCAATGAGTGTTTCAATCGCATTAAGACAGCAACTAGAAAACATTGTCATAACTGCAGAAAATCAATTCAGTTTCCATAAACTAGAAAAATGTACACTAGAGAGGATAATTTTGCAAAAATTACAGTTATTGTATATTTACTCATATAATTGCTCTTTTAATTATAATTAAAGGAGAACTCCACTTCCAGAACAACAATTGTCATCCCCCTTGTCATCCACGATGTTCATGTCTTTCTTTCTTCAGTCGTAAAGAAATTGTGTTTTTTGAGGAAAACATTTCAGCATTTTTCCCCATATAATGGACTGATATGGTGCCCCGATTTTAAACTTCCAAAATGTAGTTTAAATGCGGCTTCAAATGATCCTAAATGCGGTTGTAAACTATCCCAGTCGACAAAGAAGGGTCTTATCTAGTGAAACGGTTGGTTATTTACATACAATTTAAATACTTTTTATTCTCAAACACTTGTCTTGCCTTGCAGTCCTTGAACTCGGATGATTTTGAAGTTGAGGGAGAACATGAGATGGGAGTTTTTCGACATACCCTAACTGTCATGAACCGGAACAAAAACAGCCCAGGCAGAGTAAGACAAGATGAACCTTTGGCATTAAAAAGTATATAAACTGTATTATTTTTATGAAAATAACTGATCGTTACGCTAGATAAGACCCTTCTTCCTCGGCTGAGATCGTTTACAATCGCATTTGGGATCGTTTGAAGCTGCATTTAAACTGCATTTTGGAAGTTCAAAATCGGGGCGCCATATCAGTCCATTATATGAAGAAAAAATGCTGAAATGTTTTCCTCAAAAAACATAATTTCTTTATTACTGAAGAAAGAAAGACATGAACATCTTGGATGACAAGGGGGTGAGTAAATTATCTGTAAATTGTTGTTCTGGAAGTGGACTTCTCCTTTAATAATGTAAAGATAGAACATTATTATATAAAATGGTAGGCCTATAATATCTGTATACAAAGTTATTGTTACCTCAACAGGGTTGCTGTATAGGGTTCTCTGTATAGTTTAGTTTAGAAATTTCTGAATAATTCTCACTCCAGGCTGAACTCAAAAGCTGGCAGCCCTGTTTTAAGTAAGTTGAAGTTTTAGGTTTCCTGAACAACAATTACAAAATGATCAATTGCTCAAACAAAGTTGCCCAACAGAATTGCTCAAAAAGTTGCCCCGTTTATCATCATCCTAACATTTGAAGTTACGGTGTGTTTAACTAATGTGGGGTAATATGAAGTATGTAATCGTAGGATTTATTCACGCTTTTTTAATGCCAGGTTGGAGTAATACACTGATTTTCTTACATGGTCTATGAACCCCCTGAATTAGCCTTGGCCACCCCATCTATAAAACTCTAGCTCCGCCACTGGCTACAGGTGATGTGAGAGCTCCGGTAGAACAACAGTGAACTGCAGTCAGATGAGATGTTGTCAGGCCAAATGTCAGTAAAAACCAATTTATCTGTTCTGTCAGCCGTTATACTGTGCTCGTAGCACGCGCGCTTCAGTTGCATGCACAAATACGTCAGTGCGCGCTGTAGCCCGTATCATTTCTTATTAAAGCGTGAAACTACGAGCATGCGTTCAGCAGTGGCAGCTCTTAAAGTAATAGCAGCCAAATAACCTAATAACCCAGCTGCTGTGATGTCTGTTATTCAAAGAACAAAAGAAAAAAGAGCAAATCAATAACTTTTGTAGCTTCAAGGATTCATCTATATTTAATTAAGTATTTAGTGTTTGATAACTGTATTTAATTTTCTGTATATTTTCTACTTGCTGAAAGGGCACAGGTAAATAACGGGTTTATGTGAAGATTGTTTTAAGTTCACTTCATTTAGAAGTTGTTATTTAATAAATGTTCAAATTGATAGCTCTCAAACTGATAGCTTATACTATAATGTTGAATGGCTATAGTCAGTGGTTAAACATTATTGCTATCAGTGATTAGGGTTGAGTATCGTTAGAATATCATGAATTCCGATTCTGTTTATCGATTCAATGCTTTTTCGACTTCTGATCGCAAGTGTAGCCATACTTTGGAGCGCTATGCACTTAGATTAGCGAGCAAGGTCCTGGCAGATCGCTAGGTCGGGTCCTCACAGATGAAAAAAAAAAACGCATATAGGAATCAATAGGTGGAATCGAAATTTTAATTTCACAATAAGTATCCGATTCCTGACCTTAAGTATCTGATTCTGGAATCAGAATCGATTTTTTCGATACCCAACCCTATCAGTGATACTCGTCCTTCAGTCATAAAAAAGATGCCTTTAAACAAATATTAAAAATATACTGTCTTTATGTCATTTCTAAAGTAATTTGAAGATTTATTGTGAAATTGCCATATAAAAGTATATTTAAAAACTTTAATGTTTTTAATGTCTTGATTAATCGCGATTAATTTAAGTAAAAATGTGCGATTAATTCGTTTTTTGTTTGTTTGTTTGTTTGTTTTTTATCGTTTGACAGCACTATTAATAAGTAATTTATACTGGAATTAATTTTTTAAATAAACGACCAATCTCTCCTCCCATGTGCTTTTAATCAACATGTTTGTTAAAACCGCAAGAATTCATGAATAAACACCAAGACTGCAACAGATAAACAACTGCATGGAAACAGTGGTAATCTGCCCATCTCTGAACTACTGTGCTGGTTTCCAGGACACAGATTAAGCCTAGTTTGGGTTTATATCACAGCTAATGGCAACACTCCATTAAAAAAGCCTTTCTAGTAGAATTAATCTGTGTCTGGGAAATCATTTCTATATGACACCGCTATGCCAAGCCAAACCCAAATCACAACAACTCAACGAAACTCCATAAAATAAATAAACAAACATGCTCTATAGCAAAAAACACGAAAAGATGGGATATGCACAAACAAGCTGATGAAATGCGCTATTGATGCATGGCATGATCAAGCTTTAAATGGGATTTTTCTTTTGGTGGATATATGTATACTAAACTTTATGGGCTTTAAAATGTATATCACTATGTGGTGTTTTACTGTTGTGTGCAAACTTTTCCACATTTAATTCCCTTAAAAACAAGAATGATGTGTGTGTATAATGATCATACATTTCTGTTTTTTTTTTTTTAAATAGAAGACTAACATGTCTTAAACCTACTATGTCAATACTAACATCTACGTGCATCTGATTTGTAGACAAATCTTATTGACTTGAAATACAGATACTGTAATCTGACCCATTTTAGAGCACCACAGACTCTTACATTCATTACAGAGAGAGAGAGAGGAAAAAAAAGTGAATACTTTTACTGTTTCTTTGTATTTACTACTAAAACATCTGGCAATCTTTTTATAATTTCAACCAGATTAGTACTGGCTATGCCATAGTAAACATCTCCCTCAGAGTGAAATTAAAACAAGATGGAGGTGAAACTACCCTTCTTGATCTAACATGGGCAGATACTGTAACTGTGAGTAACAGAGAATACAGTGACGTGAAAGACTCACCAGAGCGGCCGCAGTCTGAGCAGGAAACCAGCTCCTCAGCCTGGCCTGTCTTCCTGTTAGAGCCTGAGTCTCCCAGACAGAAGTCACAGTAGTCATTAGGGATGATCGTGCCATCAGGCCCTTTCTGTGCTGTAAAAATAGTGCAAATTAAAAAGGGGAAGAGAACAGTGGCACACCCTAGCAAGCTTAAAAAAAAAGCATTACTTCTAGGCAATTTTTAAAAATTAAAATAGAAACATTTGTGTGTGCTATGTATTTATCTATGTGTTTATTGAATACTGAATAATATCTGTTAGAATATTTATATAGAATATGTAGACATTGAGGCAGCTCACTAGTGTTTAGAATAGAGCACATACAGTAGTTTCTACTAACTACTGTTACTAAGACTGGATTTTGACACAAATTTCATGATTCGATTCTACTCAATATCGATTTTTTGGCATATTTTTTAAAGGAAAATAAAATCACTCTACTAATGCTGTAAAGTATACATGGGAGTCAGTTGGTACTGCATTTCTATAATATTAAAGATTCAAATTAGCTGATTTATACAAACTTAAATTACACTCAATGAAGTTTTTATAATATTAAAGTTAGAATTATAATATATTTCTGCTCCAATTCGTTTTTTGAAATACAAACATTTAAATGGAGGCAGTCATAAAAACTTGATGGACCTATTAAAACTTAAATAATGAAGAACAGTAAAAAATATAATGAATATGTTATATGGTGCATATATTTAGCTAAATTTTTCTAGCTTACTAATGAGCTTATGGTCACTGAATATGTTTTTTCCGAGGCAAATGTGACGTTACGTGACATTGTACAATCTGTTATATTAATGTCTCTCCGCAGTTAAAATGCTAAATTAGTGATTACATGAGACAGGATATGGATTTCAGTATGTTGTATTCTCAACATAACTTCTGATATTCATTCATGTTTATTTTGTGCTGTAACGGTATCAAAACGATGGATTTCACGTACGCTTTGCACTGCCACTTTTCTTAAACTGAGGTGCAGGGTTGCCAGGTTTTCACAACAAAAGGTTTTCCCTCCCAACTGCTACTCAAAACTAGCCCAATCGCATTTCGATGGGGTGGGGGGGAGGTTTAAATCATGTTCAGAGGGATAAAGTACAAATTTTTTTGTACTAAATATGAAGGGCTAAATATGACATTATTGGGGTCGCTTAAACCTGCTGACATCAAAAACAACCCATGACAACAGTGTCAAAGTACCCCAATTCAATGACTTGGCAACACTGCTGAGGTGCTACAGCTATTTGTCACTTCACATCAAATAGCACCAAAACGGTATTTATAGTTTAAGCATTGCAATAAAATTGACAGAATTTGAAATCGGAGACTTTGTTTCATATCAAAAGCAACAAATCACAAAGCCTATAGTGATTTATTGGACAGGATGTGTGCTACAATGTTCTGAAAACAGGTTAAACTAACCAATTCTTGGAATCAATATTGTTTCGTAAAGATGAGATTCAATTAAAATCGAGAAATCAATTTTTCACCCAGCCCTAACTATTATGCTAAAATTCACACTGGGATGTTGAGTACAGAGTGTTACAATGATTTTATCATTGTTAAAGTCGCAATGTAACATCAGTAGCATAAGTAGATGTGACATACATCTAAGTGAAACGTATTACCAAAATATAACAGTTCAATCCACTTGCTGATTAACTTAATTGATTGACTTAATGATGTCTGGTAAAAACCACCAGAAAAAAGTCTGTCATTTCATTGAGTAATGACATTTTTTTCAAACTTGGAGCAACGAGGAGGTAAAGTGCCTTTTATAAGCTCTTTGTGAACTCGCATGTGGTGAAAATAAATTCATATACATGCAACAATGTGCGTGCTTAGTCCAGCAGACGGCTTAGTGTTCACACTGGCATTTTTGACAGCGAACCTAAAGGTACAGCGATACGGTCACAACTTGATTGGTCGTGTTGAGTGATGTATATCTTGTGACGGAACTCACTGAACACTCCAAACAAAAGAAAAAAGGTGTATTTGACTTAAAGGAGAAGTCCACTTCCAGAACAACAATTTACAAATAATGTACTCACCCCCTTGTCATCCAAGATGTTCATGTCTTTCTTTCTTCAGTCTTGAAGAAATTATGTTTTTTGAGGAAAACATTTCAGCATTTTTCTTCATATAATGGACTGCTATGGTGCCCTGAGTTTGAACTTCCAAAATGCAACGAACTCAAACGATCCCAAATGCAGTTGTAAAGATCACAGCCGAGGAAGAAGGGTCTTATCTAAAGAAACAATCGGTTATTTTCATAAAAATAATACAATTTATATACTTTTTAATGTCAAACGCTCGTCTTGTCTTACTCTCTCTGAACTCCAACCGTATTTTCTCCCTCAACTTCAAAATCGTCCTATATCACTGTTTTACCTTTTTTGTTGAGGGTGTTTGATCTTTTTTGCATGTTCACTTTGCAATGACTGGGTCGGTACTTCTGCAGCGATGTAGGATGATTTTGAAATGATTTTTGAAGTTGAGGAAGAAAATATGGTCGAGTTTTTCGACCCTAACTGTCTTGAGCCAGAATACACAGTTCAGGGAGAGTAAGACAAGATGAGCATTTAAGATTAAAAAGTATTTAAATTGTATTTTTTTTAATGAAAATAACCGATCATTTCGCTAGACAAGACCCTTCTTCCTCAGCTGGGATTGTTTACAACCGCATTTGAGATCGTTTGAAGCATTTAAGCTGCATTTTGGAAGTTCAAACTCGGGGCACCATATCAGTCCATTATATGGAGAAAAATGCTGAAATGTTTTTCTCAAAAAACATAATTTCTTTACGACTGAAGAAAGAAAGACATGAACATCTTGGATGACAAGGGGGTGAGTACATTATCTGTAAATTGTTGTTCTGGAAGTGGACTTCTCCTTTAAAGCAGCGATAATCAGACCAATCAGTGAATGCTGTCATACACTTGCAGCGCCGCTTTAAGTCGAACGCACCTTTTCCTTTTGTTTGGAGTGTTTGGTGAGTTCCGTCACGAAATATACGTCACTCAACCTGACCAATCAGGTTGTGAATGTATCGTTATGCCTTTAGGTTCGATATCTTTATGTTCGCTGTCAAAAATGCCAGTGTGAACGCTTAGCGGACCAGGACCAAATGTATCATTTTTCTTTTTGGTCCGAACCAAATGAACCAAACGAACTGAACTACAAGTGTGAACACACCCTTGGTAGGTTAGATGTTAGAACAGAGTCCTAGATATTAAAACGCTTATTTTACACTTAAAATGATTACTAACTTACGTTTGTGATTCTCGTGGTGGACAGGAGGAGATTGGGGGATTTCAGGTTCACGTTCTTCCTCACCCTCCTCTTCAGCAAGGTGAGTATGGGTGTAATGGTAGCTTAGTCCAGGCCGGTTTTTGTAACGCTTCCCACAAACTAAGATAAAAAACATTGGTCACAATGAGATTCATTTTACTGGCAAAAACTTCTTATTTAGTGTCAAACAATCAAGCTGGGATGCTAACACATATCTAAGAAATTCACAAAGCAGCTAGCTGTGGAGTCAAAGCGCTATCACAAAATCTACATCGCATGTTCTCAGCCAGTGAGAGAGACATGCGGGGTGTAAGAACAGTGTTAAAGGCACAGTATTAGCACTGCAACCCCACAGTGTGTCTTCGTGAACACGTACAGGTGCTGCTAGGTGTCGTAGCAAGTTCTCTGCACTGACTGTACCTGTAAATTGAGTGTAATTGGTAATGTGACCTTGAATATTGAATACGTGATTGAATGAATATCACTTATAATGACACCTCCGTCACTACTATAGACTACAAGGCATACTATACTGTATGCCTTGGGGGTATTTATATGTAGCTTTTAATGTGGTCAGGTGCTGAAAACACATGTTAATGTCAGTTGGCCTATTACATTACAGACTTGGGATATATATCACATAACTATATCATAGTGTTGGTGTGTTTAATGGATACAGAATACAAATGAATTGCTGTTATTAAACATGTTGGCTTAGGTTGTCATATTATGTAAACCTCAGAGCAGAAAAGATTTCCTTCTGTCTACAGGAGGATGCAGTAAACATGTCAAGCATCTGTGGGTTGCAGACTGCAATACCAGCAAGGTAAGCACAATATTTTCACAGTAATAAATTCTCTCACTACAAGTCTATAAATAAAGGATGGACAAACCATACAGAAGGAAAGCATGTGTACAGTATCTGAAGAAGATCACAAATAGGACTTTTTTTTAAAACACAACAAACTGATTTAGATTTATGTTAGGTCTGTGTCTTATGGATTTTTAGTACATTTTCAATATATTTTTATACATTTTGTATTACATTTTCAATAGTTTTATGTGCTGACGAACATACTAAAGCACATACATTACCAGTCAAAAGTTTTTGAACAGTGAGATTTTTAATGTTTTTCATCAAAGAAGTCTCTTCTGTTCACCAAGTCTGTATTTATTTGATCCAAAGTACAGCAAAAACAGTCAAATTTGTACATAATTTTTACTATTTAAAATAACTGTTTTCTATTTGAATATATTTTAAAATCTAATTTATTCCTGTGATCAAAGCTACATTTTCAGCATCATTACTCTAGTCTTCAGTGTCACATGATCCTTCAGAAATCATTCTAATATGCTGATTTGCTGTTCAAGTAACAGTTTTTTGTTGTTATTATTATTATTATCAATATTTAAAACAGTTGAGTACATTTTTTTTAGGATTCTTTGATGAATAGAAAGATCCAAAGATCAGCGTTTTTCTGAAATAAAATGCTTTTGTAACATTATACACTATACCATTTAAAAGTTCAGAATCAGTATAATTTTTGGGAAAGAAATTATGGAAATTAATACTTTCATCTAGCAAGGATGCTTTTAATTGATCAAAATTGATGATAAAGACGTATAATGTTACATAAGATTTCTATTTCAGACAAACACTGTTCTTCTGAACTTTCTATTCATCAAAGAAACCTGAAAAAGTTCTACTTCGCTGTTTTCAACATAATAATAATAACAATAAATGTTTTTTGAGCAGCAAGTCAGACTGCACTGTAAAAAATAAAAAACACAATTTGTTGAGTCAGCTTAAAATAATTTGCCTTAAAATTTTAATTTCAGTCAACTAAAATAAGTTTAGTCAACTTGAAATGTTAAGTTGTACTAAGTAACAACTTAGATATTTGTGTTTGCTAAACTTAACAGATGGGTAAGTAACCCAGCTGCCTTAAAATTTTAAGTTGATTCAACTTAAATATCTAAGTTGTCACTTAGTATAATTTAACATTCAAAGTTGAATAAACTTTTTTGAGTTGACTGAACTTAAAATTTTAAGGCAGCCAGGTTACAAATTATTTTAAGTTGACTCAACAAATTGTTTTTTACAGTGTACTACAATGATATGAAATCACATATATTTCAAAATATATTCAAATAGAAAACAGTTATTTTAAATAGTAAAAATATTTCAAAATTGTACAGTTTTTCCTGTACTTTGGATCAAATAAATGCAGGCTTGGTGAGCAGAAAAAAAACTTAAAATCTTACTGTTCGAAAACTTTTATCTGGTAGTGTATTAGCACATAAATTTATAAAACTATAATACATTTTTAGTTAATTGCAATTAACATACAATTAATCTATGTTCTAAAATATTACATTCAATTCTTATTAAGTATATTCTTATAAAGTATTTTATTTCTGTACTAAGAAGTTTGCTAAACTTAAAAAAAAGTTGTTTCAACTTAAAAAAGTAAGTGTTCGTGCTGCCTTAGAATTTTACGTTTATTCAACATGAAATGTTAAGTTGTACTACGTGAAAACGTGGATATTTGAGTTGAGTAAACTTACATTTTTAAGGCAGCACAAACACTTACGTTTTTAAGTTGAAACAACTTTTTTTTTAACAGTGTACTTTTTCACAAGGGTAGTGAGATAAAAAAATTAATCAAGTAAAAACGATTTTACAAGTCAACAATATGTCTTCATCTCATGTGATTGTTTAATGTAATCACATTTGTTAATTTCTGTGAGAAAAAATCCTTAGTGCACCTTTATATATTTGATGTAACAGATGTTATTTTTGTACAGACTGCTGAATCGTATAGTCGTACACAGGAATCGTTAAGGCAGATCATGTAGTATGGAAAAGGTAAGCAACTACATGCATTTCATTTCAGCAAACTGCACATCCAGAGTCAATCATGTCAGCAATGCAGCAGATTTTACCTAGAGCAGGACCTGCGATCTAGGTGTGGCAATGAAAAGGCTACGTGCTCAAGCTTTGCTATTTTAGCAGCGGTGTTGTTAGCCATGCGTGAAAGCTTTGGCCAAGCAGCGTGAAATATCAGCAGCAGCTACAGAGTAAAGACTGAACTAGCTAATTTATGTTAATAATCCCTCCCCGACATGAGCATTAACCGTTTAGCCTTGTCATTAGCATAGCCCACATGTCCGAGCAAGAGGAAGATGGCAACATGGCTGAATACCTGAGTCAGCAGTTTTTGAGTTATGCTTTTGTTTGTATCTGTCTGAAACAGAGGAGACACAAAGCAAAAGAGGAGACAGAAAACAAAATACAGGAAGTAAGTTACATTCAGAGAGGCCTCCGGAACCCAAAGTAGCTCTAGTATCTCCTCGGGTAGTCACATGCTTTTGATATTATAACAGGCCACCATGCCAAGATGAGAAACACAGGCAGGTACCGTATGAAAAAAACATGAAAGACGTTTTTTAGGACCCAAAGTAGGACAGTCAAACAACAGTACAGTTCAAAACCAGTCAGACAATAAACATTAATTGTTTGATTTGACAGCAGTGTGAAATGAAAAATAAATACTACTATTATATTTCTACTAATTTATACTATTATTCAGAGGGGTCCAAAAATCTGAGACCTCTAGTGTCTCTTTTTACTTTCATATCACATTTTTACAGTTTAACTTAAAATAATTGAATTAGGGCTTTACGATTAATTGCGATTTTATATATATATATATATATATATATATATAAAAATACAAAACATTTAAATATTTAAGAAATATTTATTATAATTTTTATAATTTTAGACAAAAAAAGAAAAAAATAGGGCTGTCAAACAATTAATCACAATTATTCACGATTAATCGTTTGACAGCCCTAAACTGAATACAAATGATATTATCTGCATAACAATTATTTAAGTGAAAGAAAAAAAAAATCTTAAAGATCTCACACATTTGATTATCTAATTGCAGATATTTCTGATTAATTTTTTGTCATATTTTTTTAGGGCTGCCAAACGATTAATCGTGATTAATCGCATACAAAATAAAAGTTTAAGTTTGCCTAATATATGTGTGTGTACTGTGTGTAATTATTATGTATATATAAATACAAACAAATGTATATCTTAAATGTATGTGTGTGTGTGTGTGTGTGTGTATATATATATATATATATAAGAAATATTTACAAGTATATTTATTTATTATAATTTTGATATAATTTATATGATATATAAATCAAAATATTTTGTACATAACATATTTCTCTTAAATATATACATTAATTTGTGTGTATTTATATATACATAATAATTCCACACAGTAAACAAACATATATGAGGCAAACACAAACTTATTTTGTATGCGATTAATCGCAAATAATCGTTTGACAGCCCTATTTTTTTCTTTTTTTGTCTAAAATTTCTATGAATTTCACAAATTTTAACGAGGTTCAAAATTTAATAAAAATCTGATTTTGAAAATTTGGATTTTCTAAGTGGTCTCAGACATTTGGACTCAAATGCATAATGCCAAATTAGGTTATTTTTTTTTCCCTAATTCATTGGTATTTCAAACGTATATAAAATTATATATCTATTTCAACTTAAAATTAAGGCACAAAGGTTGCATATGAAAGTTGAAAATTGACTTACTGTCACAAACGTAGGGTTTATCCTGATCGTCGTTGGCCACTGCTTCTGTTCGCCTGCGCCCAGAGCCTCGACCCTGATCAACAAACAACAGAAAATGACATGATATAATACTTTCTTTTTGTTTAGATCATTTCTCGTTCATTTTTTCTTAGTTTCTGCATACACCGTAAGTCAAAGAGATCGACACAGGTATTCTTTTTCATGTTTTTTTTCTCTCTCCGGTGTCAGTCCACCCTGGTCTTGGTCTCGATCCGTCTCTTTTTCTTGCTCTCACTTGCCTTTTTTCCTTTACACCATCCACAGACTTTGATGAGTCATGCTCATCACTCACCCTGCCTTTGTTTCGATGCTTCCTCTTTGGTGTGTCCACTTCAAAATCCTCATCGTCATGGAAACCATCCCCATTTTCATCTGCCTCAAGAACCCTCTGCAGAAAATGAAGAAAGTTGGGGTCAGCGATTAGATGACTAAGATTAATGCACCACACAAGAAAAGACAATAGTCTCCTTGTAGACTGGCTTTTTGTGGTTTAAGAAAAACTAAAAGTTAATTATTTTATGAATGGGCCATTGAATCATTCAGTCAACTCATTCATTCAGAAATGAAACAGCACCTACTGTGTGTTGTTCGACATTACCTTAATATTAACTTTTATTCAAATTTTGTATAAAAACAAGATTTATCTGAATGATATTTGGGTACAGCGTCTCCTTAGTTTGTGTTATGTTGAAGGATATATAGTAATGTGAAGTGCATTATGTAGAAAGCAAGCTGCAGTTTGTGTTTTGTCGAGTCTAGTGGTCCTTGCCCTAATAATGCGGTATTGTTTGCCAGAAGGTAGGAAGCAAAACAGCTTGCGGCTGGGGTGGATGGGATCTCAGATGATGGATTGGGCTTTACAGCGACAGTGAATGGTGGATATCGCTGATTGATGGTACATTGCATATTAAAATGCTCTGCGCCATCACCTTAAAGCATCTCTGCTGGGTTTGGTAGTACTTTTATATCATACAGTAATGCAGCAATTAAAAAGCAAAAGTAACTAAAATGTCCTTAAATCTAGGAAATGCAAATTATAAGTAGGGCTGGGCGATATGGCCAAAAAATTATCACGATAAATGTCAAATTTTGATTTCTTTCAAGTTTAAAGGCAGATTTTTGCTACAGTGTGAAAGTTGTTAAAAACCAGACGGTTAAAAGTGGCTTTAAATTATTGTGTTAATTATTATAGTGTGAATTCTTCACACTTTTTTCCAGTCATTTTCCTTAACTAAATAAATGTGGTTGTAAATGATCCCAGCTGAGGAAGAAGGGTCTTATCTAGCGAAATGATCGGTTAGTTTCATAAAAATAATACTATATGTATACTTTTTAAATGTCAAACACTCGTCTTGTCTGGCTCTGCCTGAACTGTTTTTGTTCCGGTTCATGACAGTTCGGGTATGTCGAAAAAACCCCATCTCATGTTCTCCCTCAACTTCAAAATCGTCATGTATTGCTGTTTTACCTTTTTTGTTGAGGGAGTTTGATCTGCAGTGATGTAGGACGATTTTGAAATTATTTTTGAAGTTGAGGGAGAAAATACGATTGGAGTTTTTCGACATACCCTAACTGTCTTGAACCAGAATACACAGAGTTCAGGGAGACCAAGACAAGACGAGCGTTTGAGAATAAAAAGTATTTAAATTGTATTTTTTTAAAGTAAATAACCGATCGTTTCGCTAGATAAGACCCTTCTTTCTCGGCTGGGATCGTTTACAGCCACATTTGGGATCATTTGAAGCCGCATTTAAACTCCATTTTGGCACCATATCAGTTCATTACTGAAACGTTTTCCTCAAAAAACATAATTTCTTTACAACTGAAGAAAGAAAGACATGAACATTTTGGATGACAAGGAGGTAAGTACATTATCTGTAAAATGTTGTTCTGGAAGTGGACTTCTCCTTTAAGTCTGACACTGACACTCATGCACGTCCAAACCAATGAAGGCCCTTAAAAAGGACTGTCGATGTGTTACCTGGATTTCCAGTAGTGTCTCTTCCTCTTTAGAGTTATTGTTCCTCTTGTCCAAGATCCCATCACCTCGTAACAGTGCCTCCAAGGCTGTGGCCTCCGTCGCTGGGGCTTCTCTCTTGGCCATCAGCTCAGCCTCTAAACACAAATGAAAGATGTGGAAAATGAGAATGTCAAGTAAACAGCCAGTACAAGCAGCTTCTTTGAACCTCTCATCCATTAAAGGATTAGTTCACTTCCAGAACAAAAATTGGCAGATAATGTACTCACCCCCTTGTCATCCAAGATGTTCATGTCTTTCTTTCTTCAGTCATAAAGAAATTATGTTTTTTGAGGAAAACATTTCAGGAATGTCTCCATATAGTGGACTTCTATGGTGGACTATAGTGGACTTCTATGGTGCCCGCAAGTTTTAACTTCCAAAATGCAGTTTAAATGCAGCTTGAAAAGGCTTTAAATGATCCCAGCCGAGGAAGAAGGGTTTTATCTAGCGAAAACGATTGGCCAAATTAATATTTATACACATTTTAACCACAAATGCTCGTCTTGTCTAGCTCTGCGATGCGCATGCATCCGGTTCAAGACAGTTAGGGTATGTCGAAAAACTCCTCCAACTTCAAAATCGTCCTACATTAGGGTGACCACCTGGCAATAGGGCTGTTGCGGGACAATGCAAGACACGTGTGAGACTGATACATTTTCTACCATTACCGTTACTGATTACATCTGTTGTCATATGCGCTGATCTGTGTTTCTGAGAAACCACCTGCGAGAGAAGAGATTTGTGCTTGCGCATTTTGATGCATTACAAAAATGCGCTGCAGATAATTACGAGTGACTGTCTGTTAAAATTTCAAATTATAAAATATTTAAAGCAAAAAATGCGCTGCAGACATTTGTCATTAAAACAATGCCACAGAAACCACCTTAAACCTTTTTTTTTAAATGAATGAAGAATATCTTGTTTTTCCATGTGCGCTCGACCATTTTTTTGTCTGTGGTTCTAGATCACTTGATGTGGTCCGCAAATCCTTTGTGCAGAAACTATGCCGCAAAAAGAATAAAAAAAAAGCTTTCTTAAAAAGGCAAAAGAACGCATGGACATTTTCTTAATATGATCATTAAAAACCAACAGACTGATGAAAATGCGGGACATTTTCTCAATATGCAACGTACGGGACAAGAGGTGAAAATGCTGTGCGGTACAACGCAAAGCGGGACAGGTGGTCACCCTATCCTACATACCCTAATTGTCTTGAACTGGATGCATGTGCATCGCAGAGCTAGACAAGACAAGCATTTGTGGTTAAAAAGTGTAGAAATATTAATTTATTTAAGAAAATGACAAATGGTTTTGCTAGATAAGACCCTTCTTTCTCGGCTGGGATCATTTAGAGCCCTTTGAAGCTGCCTTTAAATGGCTATTTTGGAAGTTCAAACTTGCGGGCACCATAAAAGTCCACTACACTGTAAAAAAAATAAAAAACACAATTTGTTGAGTCAGCTTAAAATAATTACTTTTAAGTTCAGTCAACTTGAAATGTTAAGTTGTACTAAGTAACAACTTACATATTTGTGTTTGCTAAACTTAACAGATGGGTAAGTAACCCAGCTGCCTTAAAATTTTAAGTTGATTCAACTCAAATATCTAAGTTGTCACTTGGTATAATTTAACATTTCAAGTTGAATAAACTTTTTTTGACTAAACTTAAAAAAAGTTTAAGGCAGCCAGGTTACAAATTATTTTAAGTTGACTCAACAAATAGTTTTTTACAGTGTATATGGAGATTATTCCTGAAATGTTTTCCTCAAAAAACATAATTTCTTTACAACTGAAGAAGGAAAGACATGAACATCTTGGAAGACAAGGGGGTGTGTAAATTATAAATTACATTTTTGTTCTGGAAGTGCACTAATCCTTTAGGTCTGAGACAGAAATTCTATTACTTGTGCGAAAAGGTGTATGTTCTTCTGTATTTCTAAATATTTCTATTTATTTCTAGGTTTAAATAAAACCTCAGACTAAAGTCCCAGATTCTGGACCTCACTGTATATCTAAATAAGATGTACAATCATAGAGACCCTGGCATTGAATCACTTTTCTCAAGTCACTTTATGAAAGCATCCATTTCACACAGGCAGACAGATTGTGTGTGTTTTCCACCATCAGTTTGGGTAGATTTCTTGGACACACCAGCCATCAATATGTTTTTATAGGGTGGATAGCTTTTCAAGCCTCATTAAAGGTGAAAAGCTCCAGGTGCTGAAGATAAACTGGAGGATGTGTGTGTTTGGAGGAGAAGTGAGGAGAGAAATAGTCTTAGGCTGTGTCACATTTCACTCCCTAGATCTTTATTATGTGAACTGGTATATCGTAAAATAAAAAATCGGGCACTAGCAAGGACCTGGATTCACTGAACGCTGGAAAACTCATGATTTATTTACCTATAACATAACTGCAAGATCATGCATTCAAACATGCATAAAACAGCGTTAAAATAATAGTAATAAAAGTAATAAAATCTTTGCCTAATGAATATATTAACTGACTGGCTACCTATTTAAAGGTTTAATAAAACGAAATATATTTAATGGAATCTCTAATTCCTGTATAAACCTTTTACTGGCTTTTTGAATGCAAAATGTAAGAAAAAAATTAAGATTTAAGAAGATGTTCATTCCCGATGAGCATCTGGTGATCATTTCCTAGTAAACATCTGATGTGCATTCTGGGTAGGGAGTGAACGTTTCATTGCACAGGATCCATTTTGACAATGGAAAGCCTTAGTAATGGCTGACTCTCTGAGAAGTTCACTTACTAGTTAACTAAGACGTGGATAGAAACACACCCTTAGGTCTGTCTCAACGTTTTCATTGTTTTCTGATCTATAATCTGCATCAGTTGAGTTAAAGTGTTCCCTGAAGCTGTGGTTTCTGACAGCCATATCGTGTTCGCTGCAAGATGTTCCTACTCGGTATGTGTGTACATGATTGAGAATGTTTTTATGAATCTCTGTCCTTGTCTTTATTCTCTTTGTGTCTGATTGAGCCGAGACACACTCTTCCCCTGGGAGAGGAGCTGAAAATAGCACAGGCTGCCAGTCAGGGGGCTGATTGCAGCCGCCCATCCCCCGTTTCCAGCCGCCAATCATGAACAAGAGGCTAAGAGAGGTTGATGTCTACAGACACAAATCATAAGGTCTTAATCATCGCAATATAATACAGCGCTGCAATATTTATGCATGCCATTAAATCACGACATTGGCACCGAAAAGGCACGCGCTGACTGGAAAGACTATGTACTGCTTTTAATTAAGAATTTAGCAAGATTGCCCTGAGGAGTCCGTTTCATATGGCAAAATGTAGAGCGTAATGAATATATCAGTTTACTGAGATGCAGCTATTTGGTGTTGTCATAGTGGCGTGATTATATAGCAGACAAAATAGCCTGATTGAATTAGTTTATTGAATTAGACGCTGTTTTACATGCCACATCTGCTATGGAGAAAAAAAAAGCATATGAGGATTTACATTGGAATTGAGCTTGCTTGCTTGCTTGTCGTTATGAAGCGGATTTGGATGGGATATTGGACACCGAACCTGTTTACAGTGGCTGAGGACCCAGAAATGTACAACACAAACACATTTCAGACAGGAAGCGAAGGAACGATGTCCTGCTGTAACGGACCAGAATTATGCCTCGTTATAGTGTAAATATTACGATTCCAGGACTCTGGAAAAGACATAACTTAAGGGGATAGTTCACTCAAAAATGACAATTATGTCATTGTTTACTTATCTTCATGTTGTTCCCAAACTGTTTGACTTTCTTTCTTCCATGCAACATGGAGGATAGTGTACCGACCACTTTTATGCTGCTTTTACATGTTTTTTGAGCTTGAAATGTCCAGACTTGATAACTGCAGTTTGGGGTCAGTGCTAGGTCTGGGTTTTGAAACAAATTTCACGATGAGATTTGATTTTGATTTAATCAGTTATTTTGGATATATATCAGGCACAGTAAATGGTAAATTTTCTCAGGGAAAAAAATCACATTAATGTATTTCTACTCCAATACGTTCACTTAAAATAATACTTTAAATAAACTTTTAAATGTTAGCTCTCATAAAAACTTGGATTTATTCAAATAAAAAACGTAAAAATACAATAAAAAAATTATAATTAATGTTATATGTTTTATATAATTGGAAAAAATGTTCATTTTTCTAGCTGACTAACGAGTTTATGGTCACCGAATGTTTTTTTCTGAGGTAAATGTGACATTACGTGACATTGTTTACAACACTTTTAAAAATAATAGTTCTAAAAGGGTGTTTCTGCAGTGATGCCATAGTAAAAATGAGAATCAATTAAAATCAAGAATTCAGTTTTTTTACCCAGCCCTAGTCAGTACATTTGTTTTTAAAGAAATCAATGCTTTTATTCAGCAAGGATGCTTTAAATTGATCAAAAGTGGCCGTAAAGACTTTTTTAATGTGACAAAAGATTTTGTATTTCAAATAAACGTTGTTCTTTTTAACTTCGTACTCATCAAAGAATCCTTAAAAATACGTCTCATGGTTTCCACATACATATTAAGCAGCACAACTGTTTTTAACATTAAAAATGTCGTCGCCGTTAGCCTTGTGGTTAGCGTGTTGACGTTGCACAACCGTGTTTGCAGTGACCCGAGTTCAATTCCTGTCTCAAGGTCCTTTGCTGATCTTAGCCTCCTCTCTCCACTGAATGCTTTCCTCCCTACTGTCCTATGTAATTAAAAAAAGCAAAATGCCCCCAAAAAGATATATATATATATATATATAAAAACACAAAAGTTCATTATAAAATATAGCTGCAAGCAGTGGTTCAAGCATTTTAAGGCATTTAAGCACATATGAAAAAAGACATTATTTAGCAAGTTTGTAACCACCTAAATCAATGATTTAAAAAGCATTTTTGGTAAAACCAGGTAATTTACTATAAAAAATTTATGTTTTTTTTAACAGTTATGACTGTTATAGCACCAGCTGTGGTCTGATCCCCTTAAAACTTTGCATGCTTTTGTAAAAATGTGCTAACTAGGTTTCGTGAAATCTTGCGTTTTCCTTTAGGCTTTATAGGATTTTGGGTAAATTCGAACAGGCCCCTTTTCTAAATGACCCCATTATAGCTTCCCAAAGGGTAAATTTCAATTTTTTTTTTTTGATAATTCTTGACCTTGTGAGTCCAGAGAATTGTACTGCATTGTTTTTTTTCCAGATTGAGCGAAAAACCTAGGACTAGGTCGTAAAAATAGTTTCTTCTTCTTTAACAAACTATTTGATTGACAGCAGTGGTTCTAGAGACAAAGTTGTCCAGAATGAGGAGTTCTATAGTATGAAAAACTGTGCAATGTACAATCGTTTACATTCTTGAAAAATGCCATATCGCTCCCTGGTGGCTGATTTCTTTCAAATTTCTCATAGACCCTTGGGGATGTGAGTCAAACAGGCCCACCCAGTTTTGTTCTGATCACCCTCCATTAACCATATCTAATAGGCGCTCAGATTTCATCGTCCATGGAGGCCATGTTTTTTTAGATACGCAAATTTACTAACACTTGTGGCACTTTGGACCAAGACCGTTCCTAGACATTTCTGATAGGACAAATGTTTCCGTAGGCATAGCCATTTTCGTGTTTTTTTTTTCTTCCTCTTATAGAGCCACCAAGTGGCCAAGCTTCACGTTTTTTGTCCTGCGACCTCAGATTGAGCTCTTACGTAAATGTTCTGAGTTTGGTGGAGATATCTCATTCCGTTCAGGAGTTCTAGGCATTTTACTAAAAGTCGCCCTGCCCCTTTCGAACGTTTTGGCGTGCCTTTGTGACGGTGAGCCAAAAGTTCATCAATAATTATTGATATTTACTGTACAGAAATATCTGCACTGTCCAGAATCTTTCTGCACTGGTTTGGTTCTGATTGGGCAATAAACGTAGGACTAGCTCGCAAAAGTAGGTTTTTCAAAAAATACAAAATACCCGAAAATTTAGCCAGGCTCACGATTGATCTGAGACATCTGTTTTGTCCGGCGTGAGCCAAGGATTCCAACGACATAAGACAATTGAGCCTGTGACTGACGGTTTAGGAGTTATGAGCAAGCCTTGATCACGTTGACCACTACCATCCCTTCAAGTTTCAAGTCTCTACAACTTATGGTTTGGTCTGCACGATCAGTTTTATGTGGAGATCACTGATCTGTGACCATTCTAACACTTACAATAGGGTTTCAGCGCTACGTGCTTGAACCCCTAAAAAAGCTTTTTAAGCACCAAATTAGCATATTAGAATGATTTCAAAAGGACCACGAAACGACTGCTAAAAATTCAGCTTTGCCATCACAGTTACATTTTAAATTACATTAAAAATATATTTATTTTCAATTGTAACAACATTTCACAATATTACTGTTTTTTCTGTGTTTTTGAGCAAATAAATGCAGCCTATGTGAGCATAAGAGACTTAGTGGCTCTAAACCTTTAAACAACAGTGTACTTTCTTCCAAATTTTAAGGAGGACACAGAAGAAAGAGAGTCATATAGAAAATGAACAACATGAGGGTGAGTACATAATGACAGAAGTTTAATTTGTGCATGAACTATCCCTTTAAGAATAGACTCCATTGCATTTTAAAACGTTTGAATGGCTCAGGAGAGCAGTCATGTGACTTGATGGGTGCTTTGGAGGGGTTAATTGCGGTTCCTGCATGACACTTGGCAGGAGTTATTTTGTCATTCAAATCCTTCTTCTGATATCTGCATTATTGGAAAGCAATCACACTCTACTTGATGCCTGAATCGGTTTTATTCACTGTTTTTTGCTGAACTCATGCTGGCTGAGCTCCAAGTGAAGGTCAGGGGTTCTTATATTGCTTTACTGCTATTGTATTTCCAGGGACAGCTATGAAAATAATAGAGTGGCTTTCTTGTTGACACAGACAGGCCTTTATGTGCCTTTATCGAGTTCTTCAAGCCCTTCTGTAGCCCCCCCATCAGTCCCTAAGACTTACATTCTAATGCTGCATGGCCAAATGATTAAAGGGGCCCGGTCAGGGCACACACAGACACAGAGAAGGATAATGAGACCCAGATGGGCCGGTTCTACAGCCTCTGAATGACCTCAGAGCAAAGAAGCAAGGACGAAGAGAGAAAAGCACAGCAAGAAAGAATTCAAAACCTGAATGTAAGCTTGAGAGAAATCACACAATTAGCCGCAATCATGATCTCACCGAGTCGGAGTTCGCAAAGGCGAAGCTGGGGGTCAAGTGGCGGATGAAGTCGCCTCTTCTTTCTCCAGCAACGTGCTGGGTAGGTGTACATCTGACCTGCTGCCAACCCTGCAAACAGACAGACAGTAGTCTAGTTTGAATAGGCTTTTACACACATTCTTCATTTAAGCACTATTTGGATGGGATTATTTTTAACGGAAGATATACCAGTTTGCAACAGGGATTTTCACTATACACTTACATAGATCTGTGAGGCACAAGGTCTCAGTTATTCATCTATGCAGTCTCTTAATAGTAAAATAGAGGAATCGAGAGCAAGAGGGAGAAACCCAGAATAAAAAAACATCCAATAAACACTGGTCTACCACAAAGTGTAGGGTGTGGCTATGGAGCTTTTAGTTGCGAGGCGCTGACTCTATTTGTGTCCGGTTCTCGGCAGGCATATTGTTCCCTTTGGCAGCTGTATGTCTAGATATTGGCTGTTTTGGTCAGATAATAAGGAAAGGAATGCTGTGGAAAGACTAGAGGCATACTTCCTTCTCATTACATTGAATAGTGCAATGCATTGTTTAACATGCTGCAAACTTACAATTTCCTAAACACTAGTACACTGTATAAACACTCATCAGCACTCCTCAGAGTTTGACTGCACTTTCTGTGCCATCTGCATTAAAAAGAAAGTGTTTATGGTTAAATCAAGCTGCATTTTTAAGTGGATTTTAAAATCGATGTGTATACTGCCAAAGTCCAACTTATCCAAATGCCTGTGGTGAGGGAAAAAGCTAAATGACTGGACATGATGCAGTCTACTCATTTTAAACATTTGGTTAGACGAATGCGTTTGGTTGAGACGACAGAACCCTACAAACCCCTTCATCTAATCTGCAGTTCATTTCTTGCGCATTAACACATATGCAATGCAAGTAAAATATTGCTAATATATGCCAGCACACCACACCTCATTAAAGAGGACATCTGATGCTCATTTTCCACAAGTTGGTATAATTCTTCATGAAATGTCTGCAACATACTTTGATTAAATATCTTAATGGTGGTATAAAACAACACTCTTTTACCTTGTCAAAAACAGCTCTGTTCACAGCGGCGCTTTCGGTGCATGTCTCTTCAAATGATAATGACTAATGCTCACTTCACCCCTTCATCCTGTATATTTGGTGGAGCATTACCATCAAAAACAAAACTATTCCACTGCAATCTCAGTGTCGCTTCAGCTGCTCGAGCGCAGAGAAAATGGTGGACAGCGTACAACTGGCTGAGGGTGGAAATCTGCTAATACGAGACGTTGTGGGCGGGGCCTGCGCAATATGACATCATACTGCTCAGAAAACCAAAATGGCTTGATAATTGAGACTTTTTAGTTTTCATCATCCCAGATTCATATGAATTTAACCCATTATTCAGTGATAATCCTACATCAGTTGAGCTGTTAACTCAAGAACCACCGTAACCAGATTTAGTCATTGTTCAGTCATTGAATTCATAAACAAATTAGTCTTGTTAAAGATTCACTTTGTTGAAAAGAACAGACACAAAAAGAGTGATTCATTCACTTATACAGTTGTCAAGTTTAAGTTTCAGTCAGTTCCTCACATAAAGTTACTGGATGGTGGATCACTTATTTTTTATCGTTAATAAATGTATACAAATTTTATAATATTATTATATAATAATATTATATTTGGATATAAACCTTGTATGTGATCTGCTATACATTCTATTAAATAAATGCTAATTATAATATAATATAATATAATATATTCATTCATTTTTGCAGCTTAACAGACTGTGAACAGTCAATGTGTAGAAAAAACACTTTTTCTGTAAAGATTTTTCACAAATATTTATTTTTCACTTCCCCAAAAATAAAATAAAATAAAAGGTTTGTAACAACATGAAGGTAAATAATGAAAGAATTTTCTTTTTGGATCAACGTTTTATTCCAAATCGTTTTAACATTAAAGGGTTACTGAAAATTAGCCCATTATTTACTCACCCTCGAGGCATCCTAGGTGTATATGACTTCCTTCTTTCACACAAATGCAATCGGAGTTATATTAAAAATTGTTCTGGCTCTTCAAAACTTTGTAATGCAATGGGTGAATGTTTCTGTTCATCAGTCCAAAACAAGTCCAATAAAGGGCATTCTTCCAAACTGCCTCACACAGCTCTGTGGGGTGAATAAAGGCCTCCTGTAGTGAATCGATACGTTTTTGTCTGAAAAATATCCATATTTAAAATGCAATAATCAATTTAATCTAGCTTGCACTAACAGTTGTACATGGAAGCAGCTCCAGGCAAATGATTAATGTCATCTGTGCAATGCATGCGCTGCTCAGAAGTGACGAACGTGGATGCGCAGTGAACAGATCAAAACAAAACAATTTGAAGTACATAAAAAATAATAATTAAGGAGGATTTCGCCAAAAGGAAACTTTGCTTCCTTTGCTCCTGTAAACAAACATTGGTTTTCAAGAAACTCACAGGCACATATGCAACGCTGTCGTCCTACGGAGCAGCTTCTGTGTACAACGGTGAGCGCAAGCTAGATTAAAGTGATTTTAAATATGGATATTTTTTACTATAGAAGGAACGGAAGGAAGGAAGAAAAGGATGTGACATGTGGCCAAGTATGGTGACCCATACTACGCACACACACACCGTGAACACACACCCGGAGCAGTGGGCAGCCATATTGCTATCACTGCGGCGCCCGGGGAGCAGTTGGGGGATCGGTGCCTTGTTCAAGGGACTCACCTCAGTCGTGGTATTGAGGGTAGAGAGAGTGCTGGTTATTCACTCCCCCCCACCTTCAATCCCTGCCGGACCGACCGGGAACTCGAACCCGCAACCTTTTGGTTACAAGCCTAACTCCCTAACCATTTTTTTTTGTTTTGTTTTGTTTTTTTGTTTTTAAAGGAAAGAAGGCCTTTATTCACCCCCGGAGCTATGTGAGGCACTTTTTTATGGATAAATGCACTTTAATGGACTTGTTTTAGACTGATGAAGAGAAACACCCACCCATTGCATTATAAAGCTTGAAGAAGCCAGAACAATTTTTAATATAACTAAGGAAGTCATATGCACCTAGGATGCCTTGAGGGTGAGTACATAATAATTTTCATTTTTGGGTGAATTAACAATTTAATGTTATTTTAAAGGTGAATGCAAAATGAGCTACCTGGCCCCCCGATGCCGCTTCTCCATCCAGATGTAACAGTTGTTCTGAGCTACGCCCGTCTGAGAGTCCAGGAAGGGCATGCGTACGCTGCGCTCCGCACACAGGCGGGCATTGTAGCTGCGACAGTGCTCAATGGCCTCCCTGTAGAACTGGTCCCCGAGCCTGAGGAAGACAAATTTGGTGAGAAACCCTGGTTTCAACATAAACCATGTATTTTTCGCCCTTTCAACTAATAATTAATAGTATCCAAAAGCCTAACTGCAGGCTAAACTTCCATACATTAGTCAGACTATGAAGACGTTAAGTTTTAACTACTTTGGAAAAGATAGGGCTGTTTTTGTTGGCTAATACCGGTGCAGATCAATACAGCTTCAGTTGTTTTGTGCTGTTGAGCTTGCTTTCTTTTCACAATTCACTTTCCCACTAACTTACAGTGTTATCCATGTCATTCTCTAGGCAGTCAAAAGGCACAAAGATGCGACTACCAACTTCCAAACCGAAAGACAGAGAAGGCGCTGGACCTGAGCCAGCCTGCATGGCTTCTCTCCCCATAACTGCCTCCTGTTTCGATTAGATCACTCTTCTCTGGACTAGAGGATACACAGATATGTAAGGAATGCTGGGCTGGACAAAGAGGAGTATTCCAAACCAGCACAGTGACACAAAGAGCCTCAGTGTTTGGAGGGAGCAGGAGAGAAAAAGAGCAGGCAGGTATGAAAAGCAAAGGTCTGAGAAAGACAAATGGGACAACTAACATTTGATAGCCTAGTCTACTCCCAAAAGTAGGTTTGAGAATTGAGAACCAGTTTTTATTCAGAACCATTTCCATTAAAACAAAACTGTTAGAGTTCTGGAATGTCTGTAAATATGAAAAGAAAAGAGCTCATATTCCTCATGTTATTCCAAACCTGTATCTCTTTCTTTCTTCTCTAGAACACAAAAAAAGATATTTTGAAAAATAATCCACAGTTGTTTTCAACTAGTGCTGGCACAACTACAGAATTATCCTTGCCAAATGAATTGACGATAGCAATATTTTTTGTGATATCCATAGAAATTCTGGGAAAAATGCTATCAGTGAAATTCATCTTTAACTTTGTTTTTTGGGGGGGTTTTTTTGGCCAATGAATCACACTCAAAATATGAGTGTATGGAGGTAGAGAGAGAGTTTGTAGAAATTTCATAATTCTTGTCACCAGTGTCAGTATCACGAAAAAACTAATACCAGCCTAAACTAAAAAAAAAAAAAAAACTCAAGCTCACTGAAGACGAGTAAACAGTCAGCAATTAAATAAGAATAGGAAACTAATTACAAACAATAGGTCAAAAAACTACACTAGAACAAATAAATCAGAAATGCTATGTAAATTACATAAAGTAATCAACACTGCATATTCTTCACTGTGTAAATTAAATTTATATTTCTTCTTATTAAAGTTACAAAATTGGTTTAGTCAAGAGCAGTGAGAGATTTTCTCTCTTTTGTTGTTTGATTAACATGAATGACAGACAACAGGAATATTAGACTGCTGTCACTTTAAGAGCTGCCCGGATCCAAAACACTGTTACACGTGTTTTTTTTTCTCAGCTGTTTGCTTTCACTTAAGACCTAAATTACCGTGTTTACGAGGACACTTGCAAAGACAGGCATTTTGATACATACAAGTGTGTGTATTTACCTGTTCAGGGTCTATAAAGCGGCAAAAATAACTCTTATATTATAATAACTCTTACGTATTCATGTACATGCACCTCTCTGACAGTACTCAGAAACAGTCTCTCAGATAGCGTTAGCATATAGCGAAATTAATTATCTTTCGCTGCTGATTGCATTTCAACGGCTTAAAATCACTTTTTTTTTAAACCGCAGTGCTTAAAAATGTGTGCAAACAATAAGTTTTCATAATCGCATAGCACAGCAACATCACATGAACATGTAACCGCGATAGAGACAGCAGTCCAAAATCTATACCGGTTGACAAATTTCTAGCAGTTAATATCATGTCTACCAATATATTGCCCACCCTACCACCTACTAAGTTGTCAACCACTTTCCAAATCTCGAACACTAATTTCCAACTTAGTTATTTACAGTATTACTGTATGTGTAGTACTAACACAAAATTAATATTTCACTTTTAAAATATTACAGTCAATACCGATATATTGCAGCACCTATATTTTGGACCCTATTCATTGAATTTTATCCAAACATTCTTCAGAGTATCTTTCTTTTTTTCTGCAAAATGTTAATTATTTTACTAAAATAATTTAGTACTGACCTGAATAAGATGTTTCACATAAAAGATGTTTACATATAGTCCACATGAGAAAATAACAGTTGAATTTATAAAAACGACCCTGTTCAAAAGTTTACATACGCTTAATTCTTAATACTGTGTTGTTACCTGAATGATCCACAGCTGTGTTTTTTTGTTGTTGTTGTTGTTTAGTGATAGTTGTTAATGAGTCCCTTGTTTGTCCTGAACAGTTAAACTGCCCGCTGTTCTTCATAAAAATCCTTTAGGTCCCACAAATTCTTTGGTTTTCATCATTTTTGTTTATTTGAACCGTTTCCAACAATGACTGTATGATTTTGAGATCAATATTTTCACTTTGAGGACAACTGAGAAACTCATATGCAACTATTACGGAAGTTTCAAACACTCACTGATGCTCTAGAAGGAAACCCGGGGGCTGAAAACTTTTTGAATTTGAAGATGATTGTAAATTTAACTTATTTTGTTTTCTGAGAAACATGTATGTTTCTTCAGTAGCTTCTGAAGGGCAGTACTACATGAAAAAATACGATATTTAGGCAAAATCAGAAAAATGTACACATCTTCATTTTGTACATTAGTTTTTACCCCTCCCCCCGGATCTCAAAATCATACAATCATTTTTGGAAAGGGTTCAAATACACAAAAATGCTGAAAAACCAAAGAATTTGTGGGACCTGAAGGATTTTTCTGAAAATCAGCAGGCAGTTTAACTGTTCAGGACAAACAAGGGACTCATGAACAACTATCACTAAACCACAAAACACAGCTGTGGATCATTCACGTAACAACACAGTATTAAGAATCAAGTGTATGTAAAGTTTTGAACAGGGTCATTTTTATAAATTAATATAACAACTATTAATTTCTCTTGTGGACTATATGTAAACATCCTTTATGTGAAATATCTTATTCAGGTCAGTACTAAATAAAAAATAACATGCATTTTGCATGATCCCTCTTATTTTTGGTAAAATAAATAACATTTTGCAGATTCTCCTTGGTGTATGTAAACTTTTGATCTCAACTGTAAGTCATACAAATTTAAAACGACATCCATTCCTTCTGAAATGGCTAAAATAATTATCAATAAAAAAAAAGAAACCAGAATTGCTACTTGAAATCAAAACCGGAACCAGAATCATTAAATTCCTTATGTTTCCAGTCTCTACCCAAAAGACACTAAGAACAGTATTATCTCCCAAATCAGCTGTTTCAACATTAATCTAAAAAATCTCCAGATCTACATTTCTTCCTTCCTCAAGCATTCATTATATTGCCCTGCTCCCTTTTTCCTGAGCTTCCTGTGTGTATTATTTCCCTGAAACGAAATGCCTGTGCTATCAGCTGGAGACTGCAGGAGTCATTATGTAAGTTGCAGTGACAGAGGCCCGCATTAGAGCGCCCACGACCTGCGCGAAAGCCGCTATCACCATAATCATCAACATGCTCCACTGGACTAAACGGCCCTGATGGCCCTCAACTCAAGTTCCCACTCAGAGTCAATCTATAACTACTTTTCAGCACCTTAAACAAAAAAAAACAGCCCCTGGAGATGACAAGTGCTTACCAATGAGCGGCTGATGATGACGGTGTCTATCAGCACCATCTTAAGAAGAGAGCCTGTGTGTGGACACCCAGCGTCATACAGCCTCCCCCATACAAAAGCTCTACTATAAACATACCGTGTGTTCACGGCCTCCCGTATTACACTCGAGGCAAGGACTCTGGTCAACAGAGTGGAGCGGTTATGTAAACAGTTAGACTGGCGTGTTGGAAGACACGTATTCTCTCTGCCACCTCCCTAGAGGCGCGGATAAAGAGAGTCTCTTGAAGGTCGTTCAGATCTTCAGTCTTTTAATGTCGATTAGTTATGGACTGAAAAGAATAGAAGGGGTGTTTATTAAATCTGTCACAGTATTTGATTTTCACCACCTTAAGAGCATGAAGCTACTATAGATGATGCATGCTTTACGAGCGTGTGGTCGGGAAACAGAAATGTGACTTTGGGCGATTAAAATCCTTTATATTTGAAAGTGAAAGGTTAACGCTGGGCTCCTCGCTGTCTTTGTGAACTCACCAAAACTGTGGGATGGTATGACACTGGAATGTTTTAGAGTAAACATTCAGCTAGGTGTCATAACAGAGCATTATGGATTTCGATTCTTCTGTAAGCCGAGAGGTTTTAAAGACGTACAGCAGTGCAAAACATCTACAACACATGTTGAATGGAAAAAGAAACAGCCTTGTGTGTGTGGTAACACTTAATAATAAGGTCTCATTTGTTAACGTTAGTTAATGCATCAACTAACTTAGAATGAACAGTATATTTTTACAGCGTTTATTAATCTTTTTAGTCACACTTTACAATAAGGTTCCATTAGTTAATGCTAGTTAATGTATTAACTAACAAACAAACAATGACAAATAAATTTATTACAGTATTTATTCAACTTTGTTAATGTTAGTTAATGAAAATACAGTCTTTCGTTGTTAGTTCATGTTAATTCAGTGCATTAACTAATGTTAACAAACACAACATTTACTAATGTATTTTAATAATACATTAGTAAATGTGTAAATGAACATAAAATTATGTAATAATGCTGTAGAGGTATTGTTCATTCTTAGTTCATGTTAAACTAAAGTAGTTAACTAATTGCTAGTTAGTGTTAACTAATGAATCTTATTGTAATGTGTTACTATCTTTTTTTAATGTTAGTTAATTAAAATGTTTATTTTCATGTTAATTCACAGTACATTAACAAATGTTAACATATACAACTTTACATTTTAAATTTGTTTTGAACGTAACATAATTAGTAATTATAATTATTGTTCATGTTAACTAATAATTAATGTTAACAAATAAAACCTTACTGTAAAGTGTTACAGAGTATGTTGTTAAAAGTTAAGTTGAAGTCAATCAAATGAATGAAATCACAAAACAAATATTATTTATAACTAATTTTAATAGCTTGATTATTAATTGTTAAATATTAAGTATCAATACACAAAATGCGATTCTTTTTTTGATAAAATAATAATCATTATTCTGCAACAATAAAAATTATTATCTAATTTTTTACATATAATTTGTTGTTATTTATGTATACTTTCAATTCTGTTTATTTAATACTTAAAAAAATATTTCATATTAAATATTATCATTATAAAAATTATTATTATTATTAAAATAATTTGCTTTTGCATTTTGACTATGTAATTATACTGAAAAATTAAAACATTATCTTATTTTTATTTTTATTAATAATAATTGAAACTATTATTGTATTTCTTGCTGTTATGTTATTATTTTCATATTTAATACTTAACAGTATTTTTTAATGCATGAAAAAGTATTAATAAGTATATAAAATTATTACTTGACAATTTCCAAAATTGCTGTTACAATATATTATAATATAAAAAGTAACACTATACAATAAGTTATCATTTGTTAACATTAGTCAATATATTAACTAACAAGAATAAACAATAAACAATACATTTACTACATATTTATTAATCTTGGTTAATGTTAGTTAAAAAAATACAGTTGTTCATTGCTAGTTCATGTTAGTTCACAGTGCATTAACTAATGTTAAACACAACATGTGGTTTTAATAATGCATTAGTAAATGCTGAAATTAACATTAAGATTAATAAATGCTGTTTATCTCAGTTCATGTTAACAAATGTTAACTAATGAACCTTACTGTAATGTGTTACCATATAAATGATCAATAATAATGTTTCTTACTTAACAATAAATGGTGGCTCTGATTGATAGCAATATCTGATTTAGAAGAAAGATATATTTACATTTACATTTATGGCATAAGTGTTTATTCAAAGTGATTCCATTAGGTGCATATTGAATTTTATCAATTATTGCTTTCCCTGGGAATCAAACCTACAACTTTGACATCATTGGCAACATGCTTTACTCTTTGAGTGACAAAAATATATAGGAATATATACGGAAAATACACTGTTAACCAAAAGCAGCAGTAAATCTGTTCTCAATGAGAGGTAGAGCAAAGAAAATTAGCTGCCGACTAAACATCTACTCAGTTTTTCACACATCCAATTCAAATGCATTTGTAAACGAGTGTTTTTCTATCAGCCTGTTTCAGCCTCTATGAAAACTGTAAATGAACCTTCTGCGCTGAGCCATGTGCTTTGTGCCCGGGCTGCTCTTAGGAAATTAATACCTATTCTTTATTCAACAGAGCAGAGCTGCGGCTCATTCACAGTTCTGTGTGTAACTCGGAGGCTGGAGGCCCCTTTACTCAGCCAGCGTCTATATTCATATTACTTGAACAACAGGGGTGTCTCCTTTGTGTCTCAAAAGAACATAGCCACACTTCTTAAGGATGTCGAAGATGCCTTTCATATTCAAATGACCCCTTTAGTTTGATTTAATCCGAATGGTCTCTCTAAGGACAGGTGTCCATGAATAATCATCGGCTTAGGTAGGCGTTGCTCAGAGAATTGTTGTTCAAATACATATGCATACCGTCGTGATAATCAGCACCGCATTTCAATTAGACACGTGCTTTGTAAACCGGCTCTCCAAATGTGATTAAGCTTTCATTAGTTAACAGGCCGGCACAGAGACGTCTTGTCTCGAAGCACTTCCTAAGGAAGCTTTTCATCAGTGCAAGATCAGCTTGAACTATATGCTGTCTCAGACTTTTTTTGTAATCATCATGACTTCCTTGTTCACCTACTCATTCACAAATCTCACTACAAAAGTCTAGATATCCAAACGAAGTGTGCCATTTTTTTATATTGGTTCAACCAATGGTGCTAATTTGAGGGCGGGGCTTTCTGTTCACCGACCAATGGCATTCGCAAAATTATCCATTTGCTACAGACAGAAATACACCACCTTTAAACCTCTTCAAAACCTCTCACTTTAAAGTAAACCCCTCTCTCCAAACAGAATAAGCATTTTATGTGATTGTATGGGTATTTTAAAATAGTGTGGTGCACCGGAGGATAGGGAGGTGCTGATATGAATAGGGATTTGCCCTCCACAGTGTATAGTGAGAAGAGAGAGAGAGTGATCCATCACAGTCAGGCTCCTTTCTGTGTGTCTATGGGGAGATGAAGAGGCTGAAAACAGAAGCTGTAGTCTCTCTCTCTCTCTAAACACCCAGGGCACTGAGTGCACCACATTCACTACATTCACTCATTACATGCCTGTTAATCCAATTGACCATTAATTACTGGGGCTACGTTTGCCATCCCAAAAAGCATTGATCCTCTACAGCAATTTAGCTTCATTGAATTTTAATCATTAATGGAGGGTTTCATTTTTGGTTAATGGCATATAAACTGTATTTTTACTGTCATTTTTAGCACTACATCGGGACCATTAATTATCAGCAATCATTGGAGATTTTTAATTTAGCAGTATTTATCTGTTAATATTGGAAATATATACTGTTCAAAAGTTTGATCAGTAAGATTTTGAAATATTTGTGGAAAAAAGTCTCTTATGCTCACCATGGATGAATTTATTTGAATAAAAAATTCAGAAGAAATTGTAATACTGTGAAATATAATTATTACATATTGTATTTTTATAGTTAAATATTATTTCATTTCAATTTGATGGTAAAGCTGAATTTTTAGCAGCAGATTATTTTGGATACATACACTCTAAAAACTGCTGGGTTAAAAACTACCTAGCGCTGGGTAAAATATGGACATACCCAGTGATTGGGTTGTTTTGACCCAAGGTTGGGTTAAATGTTGGGTTAAACCCAACCTTCTGGGTAGTAACCCAACCAGTGGGTCAAAACAACCATATTTTGTAGCTTGTCCATATTTTACCCAGCGCTGGGTTGTATTTAACCCAGCAGTTTTTAGAGTGCATCAAGTGAAAAACATATCTTTTTCAAGGGAAAAAAATGCTGTAATATACATGAGTCAGTTGGTACTACATTATTATAATATTAAAGGTTAAAATGAACTGACTTACATACAAACACTTAAATTACACTCAAAGTTTTTACAATAATAAAGTTACAATTACATAATTATATTTACATAATTATACATTCATAAAAAGTTGACGCAGAGATCTTGTGCCTAACAACGCCCTTTAGCTGTTATAAATTCATTGTAAACCACGGCTTCTTGGGGCTTATTGCTTTATTGAAGAACAGTTATATGTTATGTGGTGCATATATTTAGCAAAATGCTCCTCTCTAGATATCATTTTTCTAACTGACTAACAAGTTTATGGTCACTTATAAAATGAATAGTTCTGATCCTTGATTCTGGTTGGTTGAGCAGTGTTCAAAGCTATTGTAAGTTACTATACAAACATACACCTTTGTTTACGTCTGTGTTACTCAGAAACCACTTTGTTGCAACCACAACCGTTTCAGAGGAACTACATTGTTTGGTGGAAGAGTAATGCTTTTATTAATATCATTACTCTGTATTTGCTCTGTTTAATTTTGTGAAACCTTACTACGTATATGGAATAACCTATTTATAAAAGCAATAAGCCCCGTGAAGCCGTGGTTTACAGTGAATTCAGTGAATCGTGCAGCGGATGCCCCTTAGCTGTTATAAATTCACTGTAAACCACGGCTTATTGTTTTATTATAAAACAGATAATTCCAGTCCTCGATTCTGATTGGTTGAGCTGCGTTCAAAGCTGTTGTAAATCACGCTACAAACATACACCTTTGTTTACGTCTGTGTGTTGCAACGGTTTCCGAGGAACTACATTGTTTGGTGGAAGAATAACCTTTTTATTACTATCATTACACTTTATTTGCTCGGTTTTATTTTGTGAAATACCACGTATATTTAGAATAACCATTTAATCAAAGCAATAAGCCCCCTGTGAATTTATAACATCCCTTAGCTGTTATAAATTCACTGTAAACCACAGCTTCTTAGGGCTTAATGCTTTATTATGTTTTTCTGAGGTCAATATGACATTACGTGACATATTGTTTGCAAGCTGTTTGACGTCTTTTCCGCTGTTGAAAAACTGAATGAGCAATTACATGAGACAGGATACGGATTTCGGTAAGGTGTACTCTTTCTTTTAACATACCTTTGGATCTTTATGTGTATTTCGTGCTGAAACTGGTAAAAAGGAGGAGATGATCAGCTCACCTCCTGCTTCTCTTGAACTGAGGCGCTACAGAGATCTGTCTGATCTCCACATTAAAAAGTGCCAAAAAAATTGGAAATTTGAGATTTCGTTTCATACCAAAAGTAGCAAAGCACAAAGCGTATTGCAATTTTTTGGATGGGATGTGCACTATGTTCCATTCATTAGCTGAAAACTAGACTATCTATAGTCGATTCTTGTAATTTAAAAATCAGTATTGTTTCATAAAAATGAGAACTGATTAAAAAAGAGAAATCAATGTATTTCTTATTCATAAGGCAAATCACGTATAGATAAGGAAAATAAACTTGAAGCTTATAATCACCCAAAATATAAAACACATAGTGTAAGTATTTAGAAGATGCATTTTCTTATGGTAATTCACATGCATGTGTATCCACAGATTGTAATTTTACGATATATTATGAATCTGTAAACTATGTATGACTGTAATGGAAATGCAGTGCTTAATTCTGCTCTGCTCTGAACCTCTTTAGTCAGTCTTGAAGAGTTTGAAGCAAATCTAGGCTGTGAAGAAGCTAAACATAGGTGCCCCATCAGACCGCTGTGCTTTCATGATATCTCTCACATTCTGAGAGAAACCCCTCAGCGGTGAATAAAGAAAGGGCCTTGAGCAAGAGAGAGAGGCCAGAAGAGCTTGAAGAAGTCCTAGAGTGTGCAGTTGTCGGCCTTTTTAGCAAATATTTAGTGTCTTCATTTAAAAAAAAAAAAAGAAAAGAAAAAGGTGACGTAGAGGTCTAGACTGTTCGCAAACGGATTATGGAATGGAATGAAGAGAGGCATGTAAAATATGCTTTCCTTTAAGTTTTGTAGTTTATTATTTCATGTCCATTTCTTTTGCTAACCATATTATTTCAGCTGACCAAAAACGGGACTCGGTATATACAAAAAGAAACAAATGCTAAACAGGAAATGGCTTTAGACTAGTGGAGTCTATCCCAGCAGAAACCCTTGTTCCTGGACACACAAAGACCTCAGGCTCAACGGTGTTTGTAGTGCAGTTGTAATGCAAAAGCGAAATGCATCCAGACAGACGAAGATGGGGGGAGGGGAGCTGGCTACTGCAAGCGCTTTAACCTAAACCCCACATATACACCCCCCAACGCCCCCTTGAATTATAAGAGACGAAATGAACGCAAACCACCTGACCCCGCTCTCCAGACACTAATAAATGAATAGACTAAATGCTGTTGAATGAGGTATACATGACTGCTCCTTGGTAGAAAACAACACTTGAATTTAACAGCGGTGGGAAGTAATCTCATTCACAATGAACAAGCAACCAGACAAGAAAGAAACACATTATTTGCCCGGGCAACATAATGAGATTTACAGAGGAAGAAAAAACAGCATAGCCAAAACAGCCGAATTATACCAGCAACAGTCTTTGTTAACCAAATCAAACATTTACAGATTCCTCCATAACACAATAAGGAAAAATGCTTGCTGTTTCATAGCAAAGTATTTTGAATAACAAGGAAAAAACATAAAAGTGTGCTCAGACAGGTGTATAAGGCTCCTTTTCTTGCTCCCGGTGACCCCCTGATGTCTTTTTGGTGGGATGGGAGGGGAGCTTTATGTCCCTGATCTGGAGCAGATGGGGCTCCGTCTCTTGCCCACTGACATCTCTGCGGCTAGTCATCGGAACAGATGGGTACTGAGGGATCCTGGGATATTGCTAATCTGCTCCACCACAGCATTTAGAGATGGTGCATCCCCCTCAGTGTACACACTTACATCGACAAATCAGCTTGAGTTTGAATGGAGATGAATCACTAAAGTAACTATGATTTAGGCTGGTATGAATCCAAGGGTGTAATGCAACCTTTTTTTTTTTGAGGAGGAGGAGGAGGCAACAGATGAAATCCTAGCTCTGTCCTTTGCAAGATAAGACATGACCAAAGAAAAGACACACTTTTGTAAATAATGTAGTTACTCATATATTCATGCAATTTACACACATATTATACATGTGTTATAAAACATGACTAGATATTGCATAACATGTGTATAACATATATAGCATGAGTATATTCTTTCTTTTGAATGCCTGTAAAAATATTTCACATTTTGTCCACTCACTATGTAATAATGTAACACATATGTTAAATTCAAAGGGTGACATGTATTTGCTTTATTAATGTCAAGATTGTGATTATTAGACTTTACACTGTAAGCAAATCACATTTTTTTTTCTCCATCAAACATTTAATATTTCACATCGGAACTACTTCGTTTAAACCTAAAGGTATTGACAAATGCCAGTAATAAGGGCAACCCCTTCTGACCTCTCTTAAAGCCCTAATAAATGTAATGCAATAGAACCTGGAATTCTGTCACATGCACTTTAACAAACAACAGAGAAAAGGACACTGAATTCCATTGTTATTTATCACTTATCTCTTGACTTCATGATTATTAGCCTGTTTTTATATTACCATAATATATCATGACAAACAAAACGGTGTTTATTCACCAGGCACGACGCAAATGTCAATGTATATCTCGTATCAAACAATATCCGATGTAATGTTTACTACCACGCCGGTGCACAAAAACTGAAAGCTGTATGTGCGTTAAAGTTATCTAATTAATTCTTATGGGAAATTAACATATTTAATGTTTCAACTATAAAACTCGTTCTACAACTTGCCACTTTCCAATTCTCAATGTGTGTGTGACAGGGCATGTCAGTTCTCCATAGGCCACAACGGGGAAATTATTCGATGCCATAGGCATTTTAAGATAATTATTTAAGCTAAACATATACTTATTTTAGCTCACCACGTCACATGTGAATCTTTAAATGATTATTTGACGCTATAAGTTGTTAAGCGTGACACACAGCACGCTCGTGTAAGTCATATGACAGCTCATCCCGACAGATTTCATACATGGCCAAGGCTTTATCTAGGTGTCCTGCAAAGAAGTCAACGGAGTCTGTAACGTTACACTCTCAAAGCATTGCATCCGAAATAATGCTGCACTAACACTGACCATCAGAGGCTGAATGCTGAGACACACATATTGCATATTTGCAGAACGAATGTCCGAATACAAAGCTTCTAATGTATTTACATATGTATATATACATTTCACACCCACACAAAGAGAAACTAACGTTACATGGATTAAACAGTTATTCGTTTGGGACAGAATTCCTTGAAATACAAAATGCACCGTCCATACGGTCCTATTTCGAGACTCGGTTCGCACCCACGCTCTAAATCATGCGGAATACAGCACATTTTCGAAAACGAGCGAAAATAATGTTTAGAATTACTTACGCTTTCAGCGGATTCTGAATGACAGTCGCCATTTTGCCACACTGTAACCCAATATTCCAAATCTCTGAGTTCTTTGGGAACCTTGTGAAAGAAAAACAGCCAATACGGACCTCAGTGTCCGGCAGTTTGGCCAATACAATACCAGGAATCACAATCTGGGCGTGGCTTCTGAGAGCTGTCAAAATTATAAAAATTATTTCAACATCTTTACTTAGACTACTTGCTTGGCAAGTTGGAGAGATAAAGTAACCATATTTATGTTATGTTTTACACTCAGCAAAATAATAAGAGCCTCCTGCCTTTAAAAGATAACGTTCATTTTAGCTTTTTAGCTCTTATTTTAATTGTATTACGACTTGCTACATAATTTAGCTTGGTGATCATTATAGGGCTTATTTAAATATAAAAATGTAATGTAATAGGAATGTAAGTTAATTCATTTACATTATAAATAATGTTAATAAGTGCCTATATTATTTTTAATCAATTTTTATTTTAAATTTAAGTACATACAATACATACAACGGTCATTATTAACATATCTGCATTGTGTTAATCATTAATCAAAACTATTTACATTTTTATTTATTTCTTTAGCTTCGTGTATTTTCTGTACGTCAACGAGACGCCTCTGACGTGATTGACAGCTCATTATCCAATCACATTGAAAACTCTCAGGGTTCCACCAATGAACAGTAAGGAGGCGGGAATTCTCGGTCTCATGAGAAAAACGTAATTCCAAACAGGAAGTCAGCACGAGTGCGTGTTTATCAGGTAAGTTAATGACTCTCCCTTTACGTATAGTTACAAGTAATTTCAGCGATCAATAAATATATTAACGCGAGTTTTCTTCTGCAAAAGTAACCGTTAACTAAATGTTCGAGCCACGTGAATGTTCATAAAACAGTCTTAGCATGTTAGCTCCTTGCTCAGCTCCCTAACAAAATCAGTGTTTTTCATCACTGCTCAGTTTGTCTATGACGCAAAACCTAAATAAAGTGTAGGTTTTCCTTCATGTGTGCCCAAACTAAAAATGAATACACAGTTTTCTCTCTGTATTTTATATAAGACATTAATCTGGTTTGACTAGTTTAGCATATACTGGCATGACCCCTGAGAAGAAGAAGAAATGAAGCGGGGGAACTGGCGATCGAGTGGCAGGGACCGTCACCGTCATTCACACTCGCGGAGCAGACACCGTTCAACCCACGATGACCAGGAATATAGGTAGCTAACACAGACTGAGTTTGTCATTTTTCACCTAGACGCTCCTTTCAATAAAAATGATGTCATTTACTCGCCCTCACGTAGTTGCAAACCTGTTTGAGTTTTTCTGTGGTGATGTCAAGCAGAATAAATGCCTCAGTACTATTCACTTTCATTGTATGGACAGAAGATGTGGTCAAAGTGAATGCTGTCATTCTGCATAACATCTCCTTTTGTGTTCCACTGAAGAATGTCAGACAGGTTTGAAACAACATGAGGATGTGTATTTCTTAGTGAACAACTCTTTAATATGTATGTTGCGTTCCAAATTAGCTCATGTGTTCATACTAAAATATTCAACCCTTCTGGCAGTTCAGTTCGTAACGGTCAAATTTATTTGGATTATTTTCAGTTAGGCTTGTATTTAACTTTATATTGGTTATTAACATTAGTTCTTTTTCTAGTTCTGACAGCACAGCAGGTGATGCAGGTTCATCCTCAGCATCCTCATCTGCACCAGGTGAACTTTTACTTTACATTATCTTGCATGTCGTTTTGTCCTGTCATTCCAAAATCATTCACTTAACCATTAACCGTTATTGTTTATAGAGTTGCCAGGTTTCTACTTCGACCCAGAGAAAAACCGCTACTTTCGTTTGTTGCCTGGGCACAACAACTGTAACCCACTGACAAAAGAAGGGCTCCAGAAAAAGGAAGAGGAGAAAAAGAGATCCGCTCTGCTGGCAGAAGATGATGGTCCTAGGAATGTGAGTTGGGGAAGTACTGAATATGTCCTCTAGCTATACGCAAATATAGTTTATGGGCTATTTTACAGAATTGGATCAAAGTCAAAGAGTTGGAAATATGTCTTTTTCCACAAATTTTGTATGGATGCAAATTGTATAATATCCAAGGTACACGTTTTTAATAATTGTGCAGTTAATTCTCATATTGTATTTTCAGAAAGTTTTGGAATATTTGTCCTCTCAACAAATTTGTCACTACCGAAACGCAGTGATATATAATTTTAGTAGGGTTATATTGAGCTATTAAGATTTTGCTTGCATCTTCCTTGTAAATATATCATTTTTTCTATTTCATAAAACATTTTCAGAGGTAAATCAATAACAGTGTTGTATTTTGAATCCTGTTTTTCTTTGTGAAAGTCAAAAAGTTTGACTTCTGATTTCAAGGTTGAGGATTCATTAGTTTGAATATACATTAAACCAAACTCTATCATAACATCTTAGCTGATAATTCCGTATACTTTATTTTTGACAAAACGTCCCATGTTTCGGTAGTGACAGTAATGTTTTGGTAGCGACCACATCACATAACAGAATTTTAACTCGCATACGAAGGTAATAAAATTAGCATAACTGTACTAAAATGTAGTTAAATTCCCCCAAATAGAGGATTATGTGTTCCCTTTTGTCACTACCGAAACAAAGATGACATTGTTTGATGTTTCGGTGGTGACAATATTAGATACTTTTGAACCCTGCTAATCAGCACATGGTTAGCTAGCACAGTTCTGAACAGTGGTATACATATAAAAACTCAATGTTATGGAATAACTTCCCAAAAAAGTATTTAATTATAGAAAAATGGTGTTCGTTAGTGACATTCTTTAAAGTTACACACAGACCTATCCACTCGCCATGTAGCTACGAGAGAAAGAGAGGCACATGAATATTTCCTGATCATAAATGTTGGGGTGTAGTTAAAATCAGTCTCAGCCAATAGAATCATAAACTGTCGGTAGTGGCATAAAAATGTGGGACTTTTTTTTTTTTTGAACTTCACTTTTTTTAAAAAATCCAAAAGATATTTCTAAAAACAGCAATGGAATAAATGCTAAAATGATTTCAGGATCATTTTCATAAGTTGAAATTTAGGGGTTAGTAATGGTCTAAGATTTGAATACTTTAAATGCTTCTTAAATGTGTTTTTGGTTGTGGGGCAGCAGTTTAGACCAATTCTGTCCAATAGCCATTACATGGACATTCCTCATTGTTTGTATCACATTTTTGCACTAAATTCCAACTCTAAAATTCTTTGAGAGAAATCTATTGATGCAAAATCATACCTGCAGTAATAAATTATAGTATTAAGATGTGCACATGATTTACTTTCCCCCCTGTTTCTTCCAAATATGTTCAGAAAGCTCCAAGGACTGGGCTCAATTCTGCATTGCTGTTACAGAAGAGACATCTGGGTCTGCTGCCCCCAAGCTCCTATTCTAGGTATGACATAAAAAATCTTAGGAACAGAAAGCTTTAGCAGAATCCCAAAATGAATTTGATTCCAAGGGTGTTCTCATTTTGCAGGCTGATCCATGAAGTTAAAGTCAGCGGGATGCAACGTCACAGGGTGGAAGTGCAGAGCTCTAACTCCACCTGCCCAAACACAGACAACTTCCATCTTATTGTTGTAAGCCTCTCATTTACTAGAAAACTGGCAACTCAGTCCATTTAAATAAGTTCTCAGAGGGAAAAGCAGCATGTTATGCTGAGGACAGGCAACTTGAGAACAGTCAGACCATTTGTGGGTTACTCTTTGTTTTCATGGAAATGGATTGCTGGCAGGTGTTACTGGAGGTTTTGGCCTCCAGTTGTCTGTTCTTTGAAAAACTAGCAGAAGGGAGATTAAGTTTTGGCAGTGATTGTGGTTTCAGACTGTGCTTTCCCTTTTTTTTTTTTTTTTTTTTCTGGATTCATCTTATTAGGCAGATTCAGCTTGTGAACGAGTTTTCACAGTAAATGATGTGTCGCACGGAGGCTGCAAGTATGGCATTATGAATTTCCACGGCTGCAGAAAAGGCTCTCTGTCAGTGGAGATGTGCGATAACCTCTATTTTACTAACCGCAAGGTAACCTGGGAAATTTAAAATTAATTCCCTTCACCAAAAATGAGATGTTTCATTGCACTGAAAACTATTTCCTTTTAAATTTGTTTCAGGTGAACTCTGTATGCTGGGCGTCTGTGACACATACAGACTCACATGTTCTGTATCCTTTACACATTTCAGATTGTAAAAAAACTAAATCTTTAATTAATTTAATGCTTATTTTGAGAGTGTCATTTATTGTTAGCATTACCACAAACAAATGTGGAGGTGGTTAATTTTCTTTTAATTTAATTTTATTACATTCAGATTTCACTTTGTTAATTGTGAAATACTTCTATGAATGTAGGTCAAATAGTAACTTTAATTTGAATAACGTGTGTAACCTGTGACATTACAATAGGATCATACCTGCATATTACTCTATTAATGACTATTCATTAATCATCAGATAGTCACAAACATCTCTAATCGATGAGGAAGTGTTTCTTGACAAGTCTTTTCAGGTTGTGTTTGGTGGGCATTTCTCAGACTCCAGGCTGTGTAAGCTTATTACCTGCTTCTCTTTTCAGCAACTTCAATCCAGGTACAAATCTTTTCTTTTGGGTCTCACACATTTTTAAATTAAAAACACTTTTTATTAGTTTTCCTCTTATGAAACTGAAATGACTTTTTTTTATCAGATCAACCAGGGATGCTGTGCAGTTTTAAGATCTCCACAGCTTGGTCATGTGCATGGTGCCTCAACCCACAGGCTGATAAAACCTTCAGCACTGGTGAGTTTTTATATGTGTTTCTAGAATATGAGGTTGGAATGAAAATAACGCTTCCTATGGTTACATTTAATTGACCAATAATACAGTTAAAACAGTAATTTTACAAAATATTACAGTTTTCTGTTTATGAATACCTAGGCCTTTCTCGACGAGTGATTGTGACGGATGCTGTGACTGGACGTAGAGCGACGTACCTTGCAGGCAGTGATGTTCTAGCTCAACAGTTTGCCTTGAGGGTGAGAAATAACAATGATTTTTGTACATTTTTTTTTATTTTAAGCAACTTTGAAGTCATGGAAGTGGTGCTGGTTTGAGTCTAAACTGCATCATGTCTGTCTCTTTTGGTCTCCATTTCAATCGGTTTCAATCAATTTTACTATATGGTCATAACATGTCAATTCAACCAAACTTCAAGAAACTTCCCCAGCTCAAATTTTTGATTTTGCTATTTTTTTCTGAAGAAAGATAAACATGGATACTGGGGAAAGCCACTATCCTAAAAAATGTCATGGATGTGTATTTACTGAGTTATCCTCTATTTTGTAGTGGGGGGTTAAAATTACAATTTTCACCTGAGATTCAGAACCAAATTACAGGGGGGTAAAAATGATTTCAGAAAAATGGCAGCATCGTTGTTATTTTTACACAGAGATTGGTAGTTCTATCAGTAAAATATGTTGACTTAAGCAATCTTTGTTGCATTATGTGCCAATGGTGATCATTCAAAATGGGGGGAAAACACTTTTCAAGTGTTTTTTTTTTTTTTTCTCCAAAGTTTGCATGCCTGTAACTTAAGAAGTTTAAAGATATCTTAATGCTCTTTTAGATATTGGGTCTTAACAAACTTTCCTGTTGGTATCTTCATTTTTAAGGCTCTGTATGGTTCAGTTCCAGAGATATCAAAATTTCAGTATGGCTCCTGAAGTAAATCAATAAATTGAACATTTTTAGTGGTCAAAAACCAAATGTGGATCACTTTGCATACAGAAAGAGCACTTTTTAATTTTTTTTCTCCAAAGTTTGCATATCTGTAACTCAAGAAGTATTAAATAAATCATAATGCCATTTTAGATATTGGGTATTAACAAACTTTTCTGTTGGTATCTTCATTTTAAGGCCCTGTATGATTTAGTTCCAGAGATATCAAAATTTCAATACGGCTGCTGGAGTAAATCATTAAATTGATTTTTTTTTTTTTTTTTTTTTTTTTTTTTTTTTTTTAGAAAGAGCACTTTTCAAGTTTTCATAACTGTAACTCAAAAAGTATAAAATAAGTCTCAATCCCCTTTTAGATATCAAGACTTAACAAACTTTCCATTTGGTAGCTTAATTTTTTAATTTTTAAGGCTCTGTATGGTTCAGTTCATGAGATGTTGGAATTTCAGTATGGCTCCTGGAGTAAATCATTAAATTGTACACATTTTCAGTGGTCAAAACCAAACATAGGTCACTTGATAATTAGGGCCATAGGGCCTTGAAAATTAAGAAAAGTTTAAGAACTAGTATCTAGAATCATAATGCAGTATCTTTAATACTACTTGAGCTATAGGCGTGCAAACTTTGGAAAAAGGAAATGAATGCATTATTTGTTCTTCAGACATTCCTCTGAAGAAAAAACTACACTCTACAAAACTATTTGTTGAGTCAACTTAAAATAATTTGTTACCCAGCTGCCTTAAAATTGTAAGTTCAGTCAACTCAGAAAAGTTTAGTCAACTTGAAATGTGATAACTTAGATATTTGAGTTCATTCAACTTAAAATTTTAAAGCAGCTGGGTAACAAACCCAGATTTTAAGTTTAACAAACCAAATGTTTTTAGGCAACTCAAATATCTAAGTTTTCACTTAGTACAACTTTTCAAGTTATTTAACTTATTTGAGTTGACTGAACAAATTGTGTGTTTTTTTTTTTTTGTTACAGTGTATAATCTGTATGCAAAGTGACCCATATTTGGTTTTTGACCACTGAAAAGTGCTTTTTTCCCCATTTTGAATGGTCACCACTGGCACACAATGCAATAAAGACGCAATAACAAACAGATTTTACTAACAGACCTACCAAAATTAAGTGTAAAATAATATTATGATGCTGCCATTTTTTAAGTAATTTTTACCCCCCCTATAATTTGGCTCTGAATCTTGACAAATTGACATTTAAACCCTCACTACAAAATAGAGGATTGCTCAGTAAATATACATCCATGACATTTAATATTTTGGTTTTTTATCACTATACATCTTTAAGTTACAGTAAATGACAGTTTTTGTTTATTAAAATATCTGTTTTAACCAATAGCCAATAGATATCTTATCTATAACAGTTATAATTTGTCTCTTTGACTGTTAATAATAACATTCTGTGGGGGAAAGCGTTTGTAAATGTTATCAGTTTTCTCACGTTTTTTACTTTATGCACATGAGCAAAGATATCTGTGTGACACTTTGTGCCATGCCCTTTGTATTTTAGGCTCCCGTGCTGTTCAACGGCTGTCGCTCAGGAGAGATCTTCAGCATTGACCTGCGTCAGCGTGACAGGGGTCGCAGTCACGGTTGGAAGACCAGCCGCTTCTTCCAGGAGTCAGCAATCACCTCGGTCCAACTGCTACAGGATGAGAACTACCTCCTCGCTGCTGACATGCTGGGCAAGGTCTGTTTATAATAAACAACTTAAAATGACCAGACCATCGTGCTATTAATAACAATTAAGAGCTTTGAATTATTAATAATTTTTATTCTTCCTACTAATTGCCACTGAATAGATAAAGCTGTGGGACATCCGTGTTAAGCGGACCGTCAAACAATACGAAGGACACCACAACGAATACGCCTACCTACCCATTCATGTCAATGAGCCAGAAGGATTGCTGCTTGCTGGTACATTTTCTTCATATAAACTACAATTTAAGTTCAGTTCTATTGCAGTGCTTGTACCACATCTCATTGTGTGCCGTTTGCAGTGGGTCAGGACTGCTACACCCGACTCTGGAGCCTCCAAGACAGCTGTCTTCTCAGGACGATCCCCTCACCTCACCCCGCAGGGAAAGACTCAATTCCAAATGTGGTGTTTTCCCCCCCAGCTGGGTGGTAGTAGAGGACTTCCTGGACTTCTTATGGCTGTTCGTCATGATCTGTACTACTACACTTACAACAAAGACTATCAGGATGGACTAACACTGGAGGGTCAGTGCTAACAAATAACATCTAAAAACGAGAATCAGGCTGCTGTGTGGAAAATACATCTGTTGCCATTGTCCTCTTGACCGAAATGTTGCCATTTTACCATTTGCCTTTAGTTTTTCTTTCTTTTCTTTTTTAAGGGAAAAAAATGTAATATTCTAGATTAGACTGTGGTGGATTCAGAATACTTTTTGGCCGTTATATCATCAATAGACTGATTTTTGGAAAAGCTTATTAGATATAATATTTAAATTATAGTCGCATATAGCCACTTGAAACATACCTCCTAAAAGTGCAATTTCATGTTGTTTATGTTTTTTTTGGAAACATTTTACTTGAAATATGCTGGAAGTTTTTGTAAAAAAAAAAAAAGAGGGGAAACAATTCTTCAATGTTTAAAATAAATCCAAACTTTGTTTATCTTTATCCTTAGTTCAAATCCCAACATGAATTTAATGTTTTAACTGTTTTTGTCCACAAAATGAAAAACAACATTGGACCCCATTGATTTTGATTATATGGATTTAAAAAAAAAGTCCTGATAATTTACTTACCCCAATGTCATCCAAAATGTTCATGTCTTTCTTTCTTCAGCCTAAAAGAAATGAACGTTTTTGAGGAAAACATTCCAGGATTTTTCTCCATATAGTTGACTTCAGTGGAGGCCAAGGGGTTGAAGGTCCAATTTGCAGTTTCAGTGCCGCTTCAAAGGGCTCTACACGATCCCAGCAGAGGAAGAAGGGTCTTATCTAGCTAAACGATCCACCATTTTCTAAAAAAAAAAATAAATAAATAAATAAAAATTTTACATTTTTGTTGCTCATCTTGCACTAGTTCGACACATTACTTATTCAAGTTGGGAGTGTTTACAAAGCTTGTGCAAGATAAGCACTTGTGGTTAAAAAGTATATAAAAAATATATATATTTCATTTTAGAAAATGACAGTTCGTCTCGTTAGATATGACCCTTATTCCTTGGCTGGGATTGTGTAGAGGCCTTTGGACCTTCAACCTACTGGCTACCATTGAAGTCCACTACATGGAGAAAAATCCTGGAATGTTTTCCTCAAAAACCTTAATTTCTGTTCGACTGAAGAAAGAAAGACTTGAACATCCTGGATGAAATGGGGGTGAGTAAATTATCAGGACATTTTATTCTGAAAGTCAACTCATCTTTTAAAGGAGAAGTCCACTTCCAGAACAACAATTTTCAGATAATGTACTCACCCCCTTGTCATCCAAGATGTTCATGTCTTTACATTAGTCGTTAGTCATAAAGAAATTGTTTTTTGAGGATTTTTCTCCATATAATGGACTGCTATGGTGCCCCGAGTTTGAACTTCCAAAATGCAGTTTAAATGTAGCTTCAAACGATCCAAGCCAAGGAAGAAGGGTCTTATCTAGCAAAACGATTGGCTATTTTCATTAAAAAAATACAATTTAAATACTTTTTAATCTGCAAGGTCTTGCCTTGCTCTCCCTGAACTCTTGTGTATTCTGGCTCAAGACAGTTTAGGGTATGTCGAAAAACTCTGATCATATTTTTTCCCTCAACTTCAAAAATCATTTCAAAATCATCCTACATCATTGCAGAATTTCTGATCCAGTCTTTGCAAAGTGAACATGCAAAGAAGATCAAACACCCTTAACAAAAAATGTAAAACCGCGATATAGGACGATTTTGAAGTTTAGGGAGAACATGAGATGGGAGTTTTTCGACATACCTATCATGAACCAGAAAAAAACAGAAGAGGTCAGAAAGAGCAAGACAAGATGAGCGTTTGACATTAAAAAAAAAAAAGTATATAAATTGTATTATTTTTATGAAAATAACCGATCGTTTCGCTAGATAAGACCCTTCTTCCTCAGCTGGGATCATTTACAACCACATTTGGGATCGTTTGAAGCTGCATCTAAACTGTATTTTGAAAGTTCAAACTCGGGGCACCATAGAAGTCCACTATATGGAGAAAAATCCTGAAATGTTTTCCTCAAAAAAACAATTTCGTTACGACTGAAGACAGAAAGACATGAACATCTTGGATGACAAGGGGACATCTTGTTCTGGAAGTGGACTTCTCCTTTAAGGGGAGGTGCATTGTCCCTTTAAGTACAAATATGCGTTTACACATTTTGATATTTAAGCCACACTCTTAGAGGTACTCAAGTTTAATTTAATTAGCATACAAGGTGCAAAGAACATAAAATGATATTGATTTTTCTTATGTCTGTGTCAGTCATGTTCGGTCATCCACACATAATGCCTCACTGAGTCTACCATAACCCGATTCTACAAAATGAGTGTTTGTTTGGCCAAGAAAACAATTCAAATGACAGTGATCGTAACACATACCACGGGCTAAATAAGATAACGAGATTTATGTGGATTGGCATCTCTTTTGACAGATTATGCAGAGCCACATTTGTGTGGTTTCATAATAGCTTTGTGTTAAGAGTCACTATGCAGTTGATACGCCAACTGTGGTAGTGATTCATTAAAAAGGTCTGTTTTAGAAACATTTAAAATAAATGATTAAAAAGTTTTTAAATTATACTGAACAACATCTGATAGTTTAGCATGATCATGCCAGATCTGTTTCATAACAGGCAGCAAATGATAGAGAAAAGTAGGAAATAATCTAAAATCTATACTAGGGATTCTTGGAGGGTAAAGGAATGCAAAACAAAATGGACAGTCTCGCATTTTAAACAGGTAAAAGCAAATTAAAATTCTAAAACTGAAAATTCAGCAACACAACAGGACGGTAAACAATGGAACTAATATTTGTGCACCGGTCTATGCGTCATGTAGAGGCCATATGTTAGCTGCCTTTACCCACAGGAAGGCCCATATGGATCTGCAGCCACAGAAATGGAACGGACATATTCATATTTTGCACCTTTGATCATGTTTAACACTTTATTTCTACCATGTTTAAACCCATTCTGCAGATTTTCCCCGAAACGTTCATTCCAACGTTCCATCTGGGCCTGCCCACAGGTGACGTATTGCATGGTAGACAAAGGATTGTCGAGGGTTTGACATACATTTATTTTCCTGCTGGATTTAACCTTTAAAAGAAGAAAATACGTAGGCCATTACATATGTTAAACTGTGAACAGCTTATGTAGAGCTGAGGAGCATGATGTGAATGAAGTGTTGGGACAAAAAGCAGAGATGTTCCTCTCAAACAATCATTCGTTGGATTCATTGGTTCGAGAGCAGCGCTGTGGCCACATACGGGGGTGTCTTATAATGCGGAGTGATGTTCGCTTCTGCTAGAGCTCTCCAGATTTCTGGTTGCAGGTGATGCACACCCGCACAGGATGGTCCCAACCCCTGGAGGGCACGGCCCGGCGATCAGGGGAGCAGTCGTTACATACGCCTTGTCCACATGCACGGCAGTGATGGATAGAGAGACGGGCATTAAACTCACGCTGGCACTCGTGGCAGCAATGGATGTCTTGGTCGGGGACCCAATATGCTGGACGGGCAGCATCTTTTACCAGACCTAGTAAATGCATTTGATAATTTATATATGCTGATATTTCTGTGCAAGCATGTAACTGAAGTGGTTACTTTAACAAGCCAAAGGTTTATCAGTAGTAAACATTATAATCAACTGTATTTTTAGTTTCTATTTATATTAGTAGTAACATACTGTCATGTTAACATTTTAAAATGCTCCGAGAGGAGTGAAGAACTCACCGAGAGGGATGTCTATAGCAGTGACTACCGCTCCTAATGTGTTCTGAACAGCTTCTCCCACCTTCCTCGCGATCAGAGTTCCACCTTGCTCCTCTTCCAGCGCAGCATCCAGTAGTTCTGTGTGAGACCAGTTTTGATATTATTCATATTATGAATTGAAATACAGCATGTTTTGTCACAACATATTGCACCAGGATCTGACATCAGGTGCGTAGTACTTTCAAAATTATTTAAACCTGTGTAAATTATGCATTTTTAACATGATATTTAGCAAGGTGTTATTTGATGATTAATGATCTCTCGGATTTGGATCATTGCACAGCAGATTATGATAAAACAATCACTTTTGAGCTGAATTAGTACTATCTCTTTTAATGTTTTTAAAGAAGTATTTTCTGCTCATCAAGGCTGCATTTATTAGATTGAAAATACAGTTTTTAATAGTGGTTTTCTATTTCAATATACTTTAAAATAGAATTTATTCCTGTGATGCAAAGCTGAATTTTCATTTTTTTTTTTTGATAAAAATAAATGGAACTTTGAGCATAAGAGACTTAAAAAACATAAACAGTATATATCATTTTTAAACAGTATATATATATATATATATATATATAATACAGTTGAAGTCAAAAGTTTACATACACCTTGCAGAATTTGCAACATGTTAATTATTTTACCAAAATAAGAGGGATCATACAAAATGCATGTTAGTTTTTATTTAGTACTGACCTGAATAAGATTTTTCACATAAAAAATAATAGACATTTACATGTAGTCCACAAGAGAAAACAATAGTTGAATTTACAAAAATGACAAAATTTTACATGATACTTTATACTGTTGTTACCTGAATTTTTTATTTTTTTTATAAGTGATAGTTGTTCATGAGTCCCTTGTTTGTCCTGAACAGTTAAATTGCCCGCTGTTCTCCAGAAAAATCCTTCAGGTCCCACAAATTCTTTGCTCAAATACACAAAAAATGCTGAAAAAACAATTTCCAACAATGACTGTATGATTTTGAGATCCATCTTTTCACACTGAGGTCAACTGACTCATATGCGACTATTACAGAAGGTTAAAACGCTCACTGATGCTTCAGAAGGAAACACAATGCATTAAGAACCAGGGGGTGAAAACTTTTGAACAGAATGATGTGTACATTTTTCTCATTTTGCCTAAATATCATATATATATATATTATATTTTTATATTATATTGAACCTTCTGTAATAGTTGAATACGAGTCCTTCAGTTGTCCTCAGTGTGAAAAGATGGATCTCAAAATCATACAGGAATTGTTGGAAAGATTTAAAATACACAAAAAAGCTGAAAAACCAAAGAATTTGTAAAACTTCAAAGATTTTTCTGAAGAACAGCAGGCAGTTTAACTGTTCAGGACAAACAAGGGACTCATGAACAACTATCACTAAACAAAAAAAAACAGCTGTGGATCATTCAGGTAACAACACGGTATTAAGAATCAAATGTATGTAACTTTTGAACGGGGTCATTTTATAAATTCAACTATTATTTTTTCTTGTGGACCATATGTAAACATCTTTTATGTCAAATATCTTATTCAGGTCAGCACTAAATAAAAATGACATGCATATTTTGTAAAATTTAGCAGATTCTCCAAGGTGTGTGTAAACTTTTGACTTCAACTGTATTAGATAAATAGATAAATAATATGTATATATCTTTTGGGATACCTTCTGGGATTCCTCGGTTTTGAAAGCAGGCGTCACAGACTCGCACAGGCGCCAGACCCCAGCCTCTCTCAGGGACAGGCCGTGCCTTAGAGGAGCAACCGTCACAGAAACCGTCTCCACAGGCCCGACAGTGGTGCTTCGTATCATTATCTTGGAATTCCACTCCGCAGTTTTTACATCTCTGGAAAAAAGTTTTAGCATTTTAGTGAAGGCATCTCTTCATTAAAAAAAGCCACAATAAAATTGCCTAGCATTAAAACTCACAATAATGAGAGAATTGGGCTTCCAGTAAGCAGGAGCAATCTGGTCTGTTAACCAGGCGGTGACGGCTTTGGCAGGCTTGACGCTTAGCTCTGAAACAGACTGAGCCATATAGTTCACACCATCCAGCAGTCTCTGCGCTGCGTTGTTATTGTCCTTCAGGAATCCGTCGGACTGAGACATAATTGTGAAAGTAAATGAAGCTTGTTCGTTTTGCTATTTAAATAGTAGAAACGTGGGAAAAACAGCAGATTACTCTCACCCCTGGCCAGACATGCTGGATCTCAGTCCGAACCACTGTATCAACAGGGTCCTGGTTTCCATACCAGTATTGCCTACTTCTATAGATCACCGAACAGTTTGGACACTCGATCACATATCTGCAAAAGAAAACACCTAACTTAGTCCTGTATTTTTTTTTAATAAACTAAATTAACTTTTACAAACATAATTTAATAACACGACTCACCCGGACCAGGCGTATATAGCCAAGCCAAACCATGGTGAGTCAGAGGATGCCGTCGTCTTTGGAACCACAATCACCTCTTTGCCACTCTCATAACATGCCTGGAATAACAGGTTTACACACATAATGTCAGACCTGGCAGTCACAGAGCATGTGTCAGGGTCAGGTCATGTGTTACATTGTTTATGACCTACCTTGCAGGTGTAGATGCGATTATCATAGTGGGCTGAGTAGCGGCAGCGGTGTTTAGCCTCATGCGCCACGCCTTCTCGTAGGTGATTCATGCTGTTTTTACAGCCTGAGCTAAAAAAAAAAAAAAAAAACATCACAAAGTATGAGAATTACATTTGTTTAAATATGTAATTCAGAACAGGTTTTAGCAGGTGTACACGCAAGGGCATTTCCACATGCATTACAAGAGTCAAAACTAGTATAGTCAAACATATAATTAGTAGTTTAGACACCTGTGTGGAGACATAAATAACTCCTTTGAACCAGTTCTTTTAAATGATTCAACCAAACCAGTTCTTAAAGTGTTTACATACAGTTAGTTTTTGTTAGTTTTTAAAAAAGTGGGTCCCAATGTTCTGAGTTTTTAAAAAAGTGGGTCCCGATGTTCTGTACAATCAACGAAACAACATCAAAAACAAACAAACATGTAACTCTAAATGCCGTGTCACTGTATTCTCTATGAGCGTGCAACATGTGAAAGTACCAATAAATCACATAACTGGTAAGTTACTTCGTGTGTTAGCTGTTTAGAATTTGCATTAAGGTATGATATTCTTACTATTCAGGAACAGTTTCCATGTTTCATTCATTGGAAACTCTTCATGTTATTCTAACAGTTCATGTTAGTATTGTGTATTCACTATAGCGTTGTTTTCATAACCCAAAAAAGCCATGTTATTTTCACTTTGTGTAACTTTGTATGTTTAAATGACTGTGGTGGCTCATACCAACTTAATTAAAAACTAGTTTAATTAAAAACTAGACTGCTATTTAATAGCCTTACCTTAGGCTGTTTATTCATCAGTATTAGTCATATTTTTACAATTTATGTGTATGTTAAGTAAAGGGGGATGGTACTTGTGTGTGTCAGCAATTTTACTATAATTCTATCTATCTATTTTTTACCATATTTATTTCATTTTTGTTCCTCAAAATCAGCATAAAATGTCATAAAGAACACTGACAGATTCCATCTGAATCTTTGTACCCAAATGACACTGTTATTTAACAAAAAAAACCTATCGTTTAAAAGTTTGGGATAATTAAGATATATATTTTATTAATTTTATTAATACTTTTATTCAGCAAGGATACATTAAATTGATCAAAAGTGAAAGACAGTATGTTACGTAATTTGTATGTAATGGCTGAAGTACATTTCAAAATACACTACCAGTCAAAAGTTTTTGAACAGTAAGATTTTTAATGTTCTTAAAGAAGTCTCTTGAGCTCACCAAGCCTGCATTTGTTTGATCCAAAGTACAGCAAACACAGTAACATTTTGAAATATTTTTACTTTTTAAATTAGCTGTTTTCTATGTTTGATATTAGAATGATTTTTGAAGGATCATGGGACACTGAAAACTGGAGTAACGATGCTGAAAATTAGCTTTGATCAAAGGAATGAATTACATTTTAATATAACTATTATTTTAAATAGTTTACCGCTGTACTTTGGATCAAATAAATGCAGGCTTGGTGAGCAGAAGTGGCTTCTTCAAAAAAAAAAAAAAAAAAAAACACATTAAAAATCTTACTGTTCAAAATTTTTTGACTGGTAGTGTATGATACAATAAAAACTGTTATTTTACATTGTAATCATATTTCAGAATATTACTGTTTGTACTGTATTTTTGATTAAATAAATGTAGCTTTGGTGAACTTAAGAGGCTACTTTCATAAACATTTTTAAAATATTCATACCGCCTCCAAACTCTTGAACAGTAGAGAGCATGGACTTCTACATGAGTGTTGCTTTAAAAAATGGTAAACAAATTTGAAATCAGAAGTGGAGAGATTCCTGAGATGTGAAGACTTACCCACAGCTGAGGCAGATGCTGGAGCAGGTAAAGTATTCATCTGGAAAGAAAGAGTTGCTTGCCAGATGCTCATCAGGAATTTCTCCACTAAAGCACTCACTCAAAGCCTGGAGAACGAGAGCTTGATCAGCGACACAAACTACTGTACATTACAATTTGTACCTAAAAATAGCACACATATCCCATGCAATATTTCTCAAAATTTTCAAATAGTCGTGTGACAAAAAAAGGCTGCCTTAGTAGACTAAACCCATAATAGAATAACTAATGTGTGCCTTCTGTAAAGGTTTGAAGAAACGTCACTGGAAACATCAATCAAAGAAGCTTATCAAAGAAAAAAAAATACCTGCAAGGCTTTATAGATGACACCGGCGGACCGTGGAGATCGTGTAGTGTTGTTGTCTAACTGCTGCTCCACGCTGCGCAGCAGACCGCTGAAGTCAGTAGGAGGGTTGTGGGTTCGAGTGCCCCGGTACTGAATAGAGCTGAATGCTTCCGGAAAGAGGCCGAGCTTTCTGAAACGTTCCTGAAGAAGCCGCTCAGCTGATTCTGATGGCTTGTCTACAGTGGGTGTAAGAGAGACGTATTACACATTAACTATATTAATCTATTTCTGTGTCATTCCTAACTGATTATTGTTGGGTGCAAAGGACGGAAAAAAGGAAAACATCCAAAGTTTAGTAAACTGACCTGAGCCTAATAACTTGGTGTGGACTGTCTCATGGAAGATTATAACGGCAGGACCCAGAGTCGAAAGGGGCACGTCAAACCACAACGTGCAGTTGTGGCTTTCAGCTCTTTTGTGAAATGCTTTAGATACGCATCTGACGCATCTCCAAGAAATTTGAAAAGATCATCGTGCAGCCGGTCAGCGTGTGTCCGATAGATGACCAGATCAGAGACTGCGAGCACCTTCAGTAGGAGGCGGGTTCGCTGGCCTTGGTTAGTTCCTGCCCCTAGGAGTCCCTCTGTGTCAACAACCACCACCTTATGAACAGGGTCCATTGCTGCCCACACCCCAACGGTGCAGGATTCCTGGGTTGGAGATGTCTTGAAAACTTCACGACCCAAAAAGAAAGTATGATTGAGGGTGTGGGATTTGCCTTCTCCGGTGTTGCCGAAAATGGACACCACCTTTAAGAGCTCCTCGGGCCTGCAGCCTAATTTCCTCACAAACTCCTCCTCATTCTTCACCTGTTCAGATTGTGGAAATTGATATGTTGTTTAATAATGAGGTACATTTCACCTCACTCAGTATCACAGATTTGCCTTGTGTCATTGTTTTTTCACAACAGCTGCATAAAATAGTAATTAAAAAAAGTTTGTGCTCAATAACTTGATTTTAAAACCAAATTTGGTCATTTATTAGTTTGTAATTTTCTTCCAACAAGTATTAGCAACTTTTTATCTTGGTATTTTGACTTTTTTTCCTCAGAATTGTGACTTTATTACGAGTGAGTTTATATCTCACAATTACGAGAAAAAGTCAGAATTGCGAGTTTGTATCACATATTTCTGAGAAAAAAGTCAGATTTGTATGATATAAACTTGCATTTCTGACTTTTCTTCTCGCAAATGCGAGCTTGTATCTCGAAAGAAAAAAGTCTGTAAACGCTGTACAGTCGTAATTGTGAGAAAAAAACTTTTTTCTCAGAATTGTAACAAACTCAAAATTCTGACGCATTTTCTTACCAAAAAAATGCAAGTTTATATCTCGCAATTCTGACTTTTTTCCTCAGAATTATTTCTTAAACTCGCAATTGCGAGTTATAAAGTCAGAATTGCAAGAAATAAACAATTATGACTTTCTAACTCCCAATTTCAAGTTTATATCTCACAATTACGAAAAAAAGTAAGAATTGCGAATTTGTATCAAGCAATTCGAAGAAAAAAGTCTGTAAACGCAAACTTGCAATTGTGAGGAAAAAAAATATCAGAATTGCACGTTTGTGCCACGCACTTGCGAGAAAAAAGTAAAAACTGAGTTTGTCACAATTCTGAGCAAAAAAGAATTTATATTATTACGAGCTGTAAACTCCCAATTGTGAGAAAAAAAAATCTGAATTGTGAGATAAATTACCTTTTTTTGATTCAGTAGCAAAAACGGGCCTCCGTATGAATCTGTGCGTCATTCGTTTTTCAATTTTTTTACAAATCCTAGTTGTCTCATTATCTATTTTAGATACAACATTTGGAAAAAATAATATCAATACAGAATAAAAATCACACAAATCCGTTTCCATTTGCCAGATCCATTCCCAGTTTTCCATAAAAAGAGGGTGTGGCTTCAGTCAATTAGCTTTGTAATGAGTACCCTCAGCCAATCAAATCTGAGGACCAGAACTAACTGTTGTATAAAAGGGAGAACACTTCACAAGTACAAAGACTTACTTGCATATCTTCCTTTTCATCTACTAGAAGAAAGCTGCTGACTTTCTCCAGTTTAGCTTTCAACGCGTCCAGCTGTTCATCTCCAGTGCTGCAGTTCTTCTCGACGGGTTTCGAGGGCGGATAGGCGGTGAGAGGGTGCTTCCTTTTACTGACCCCGCTGTGAGTCCGTTTTTGACAGTCCAAACACAGGTTGATTTTACATCCCTGACAGCGGACCACTGCTCTCAGCCGCCCCCCGTTCGGAACGCCCCCGTCCCCTTTACATGAGTCGCAGTAGGGTACGTGGCCAGGTGAGATTCGGATCCTGTCGTGGTTCCTCATGCGCTCCTGACGGTGGAGCTCCAGCTCGCAGCGGGCGCACTGCAGGCTGCCGCATTCGTCGCACTCGAAGGCGGCCTCGTCGGCGCCACCGCAGGCGTAGCTCTCCTGACAAA